>NC_085138.1:407874064-407879260 GCF_035046485.1 Aedes albopictus
CGATTAACACTTACTAAGTGAAACTAACTTCAGAAACCTGAATCTTCAGGACGTTCTGTTGTTCTTGACCCGCTGTGGTAAAGAGTTATAGGCTCTCTTTACGCCTTATGTGTTGTTACAGTGTTTTTTTTTGACGTAGGACTACGTCTCTGTTTTCTATACCCGGTGTCATTTCAAAATTTATGAACCCAAGAGCGTTACGTTTGAGTGAAAGATTTTAAACGCTCACTGTATCTTTCCCACTAAACGAAATTATAAACAAATCCCGTTATCCGAGAGATGAAACTCCCGCGTTCAATTTGTAATATTCGGTGAACCTAAAAATCATTGATAAATAGTTGAAAAGTTGTTTTAAAGTCAGACATTGAAATCGCTGAAATCTATAAATATGGGTAGCGGACAAATTTTCTCGTTCAGTCTACCAACGCTCACTGATTGGTGCACATCGTGCGGTGGAGCTACGACGCAGGAAGGAATGCGATCATGCGAGAGCTGATTGTCAGTTCCATTTCGACCACCGTCGAGGAGAGAGCAGTTCGCAGTTCGTTGATTTCGTTGGAACAACCAACAAAGGTGAATGTCACCTCCAGCTGAGCAGCGGCACATCAACCCAGCGACGACGCTCGACTATCGATAGCACCAGGAATCGCATCCAGGGCAACAAGCGGCGGGCCAGTTTTCGACGGCATCCAGCACTCAGCGCGGAGAATACCGTGCGTGGCATGGTGAATTCATTTCATTTCCTTCCTAAAATCGTCCATTATTCAAACGGTTCTTTTCAGGACCATCGAAAATGATTCCTAGAGAGTTAATTAGATAAATTTCCTCCAGTGAAAGTGGAAGCAAATAGTGATAAATTGAATGCTTGGTGGTTGTTCAGCTACGGTGAAGCCGGTCATAAATCTCAGCTACGGCAGCAAGCGGCGGGCCTATTCGCGACGGCGTCTAGCATTCAGCGCAGATAAATCCCACAAGCATTGCGTGGCGGAGTGAAATAATGCAAATTATTTGCCCATCATACGTCCCGGTCCTTTTCAGGATTTTCGAAACTATTTCCATAAGAGTTATGGTTCGGATAATTTTCCACCATCGATCGAGAAAAGTGTGGTGCAACCAAAAAGTGAAAGATTGAATGCTTCATGGCTCAGCAACAGTTACGAAGCCGGTCACTAATGATTCCACCTGGAATTTAGCAACGCATTTTCCTATTAAGACCATTTTGAGTGAAACATTGTTTAATTCTAACATTTTTCGAATTAATATTTTGGTAACTTTATCCGTTCAAAGAAAATTTACTCATTTCTGGGTTGATTAATCGTTTGGTGCGTCTGAGTGCGTGCAGGCGGGGCATGCAAACGAAATAAACTGGAGAGCCAGCCAAATGGGAGGAGCTTCATCTGCTAATCTAGGGGTATAAAAGCTTTGCCCTCTGTTTTCTTTCGTCAGTTTCGTTGGATCAATCAAGGAGGATGCAGGTGGATGTCACTTCCACAGCTGGCAGCTGCACATCAACTGCGTCAAATCTCGGCTGTTAGTACCAGGAATCTCATCCACTGAGCACAGCAGCAAGCGGCAGACTAGTTTTCGGAGGCACCTAGCATTGAGCGCGAAGAAAACCAACACGCATTGCGTGGCATGGTGAATTCATCAAAATTGTCCATTATTCCAACGGTCCTTTTCAGGACCACAGAAAGTCTTTCCAAAAGAGTTAAGAATAATTATACCTCCATCGATCGAGAACAGTGTTGTAACCGAAAAGTGGAAGACAGCTCCGTTTGTCAGCAAGAGTGAAGTCGACTACTAATTTTATCCACGGCAGTAAGCAGCAGGTCAGTTTTCGGTGGCCCAGCATTAAGCGCAGAGAAAACCAACACGCATTGCTTGGCATGGTGAATTCATAACCAAACGATCCTTATCAGGACCACCGAAAATGATAACTCATGAGCGGATAATTTTCATCAATCGATCGAGAAACCAAATAGTAAAGATGTAGTGGAACCAAATAGTACAGATTGAATACTCGTGCCTAAGCAACAGTGAAGCCGGTTACTAAATCTTATCCACGGTAGCAAGCGATGGGGCAATTTTCGACGGTATCCGGCATTCAGAGCGGAGAAATCCAACACACATTGCGTGAAATGGTGAATTAATGTAGTTTTCTTTCTTAAATCGTCCAGATTCCTTAAACAGGTTTCATTCCATCGGTCAGGAAAACCGTGATGCAACCAAAAAGTGAAAGAATGAATGCTTGGTGCTCTTTTCGATGAAAATTTACTCGTTTCTGGGTTGATTAATCGTTTGAAGCGTCTGGGTGCATGTAGGCGGGGCATGCAAACGAAATAAACTGGAAGCCAGCCAAATGGGAGGAGCTTCATCTGCTAATCTACAGGTATAAAAGCTGTGCCCTCTGTTTTCTTACGTCATTTTCGTTGGATCAATCAAGGAGGGTGGAGGTGGATGAAAATTTTCTCATTTCTTGGTTGATTAATCGTTTGAAGCGTCTGGAGCATGCGGGGCGGGTCATGCAAACGGAATAAACTGCAAAGCCAGCCAAATGGGAGGAGCTTCATCTGCTAATCTAGGGGTATAAAAGCAGTGTTCTCTGTTTTCTTTCGTCATTTTCGTTGGATCAGTCAAGGAGGTTGGAGGTGGATGTCACCTCCAGCAAGGCAGCAGCACAACAATCCAGCGACTACTCTCGGCTATCGTGCTGATGAAGGCGCCTGGAATCGCATCCGTGGCAGCGGAGCAGTGGGCAAATTTTCGACGGCGTCCAGCATTCTCCGCACGCCGCAGAGAAAACACGCATTGCATGGCATGGTGAATGCATCAAAATCGTCCATTATTCAAACCGGTCCTTTTCAGGACCATCGAAAATGATTCCTCAAGAGTTAATTGGATAATTTCCAACATCGATCGAGATGTAGTGCAACCAAAAAGCAAAAGACAGAGCATCGTTGCCAGCAATACTGAAACTGGTCATTATTCTAATCCACGGCAGCAAGCGGCGGTCCAGTTTTCGGTGGCGTTTATCATTCAGCACGGAGAAAACCAACACGCATTGCGTGACATGGTGAATTCATGCCATTTCGTTTCTAAAATCGTCAATTAATCAAACGGGCTTGTTCAGGACCACTGTAATTTATTTCTTAAGAGTTTGTGAATCAGCTAATTTAATTCCATTGAACGAGAAAAGTGTGGTGCAACTAAAAAGTGAAAGATTGAATACTTGGTGGCCCAGCAATAATGATGTAGCCGGTCACTAATGGCCTAATGGTTCCACCCAGAATTTAACAACGCATTATTCTATCCGGACTAAAAATAGGTTTAAACATTTTTGGAATTAAACTGATCGAAATTATCCAATATTTTGGTTACTCTATCCTTAGTTAAAATAGTTAAAATATTCGTTTATTCATGTTTTCGTTTTGTGTTATACAATTATTAATTACATAGTGATTGTTACAACTCATGGTTTTTCAGCTCTGGTGTTTTCGTGTTTGTGTTTGACAAATATGTGTAGTGTAATTTAGCCGAAGCTTAGTGATCGTTTTGCCATTTTGTGGCATTTGGTGTTTGCTTTACAATTTGATAACCTACTTACTTACTAAATTTGATAACCTATATGATCTAACATCGAGCCGCTAGTGAGCGACCAGCTCCCGTATGGCGGCTTGATCGGATGATTGACAACAGTTTTGGAACCGTTGGATAGTCTCCTGAAATCTTACCGCCAACATCTCCACTCCTGCCAGACGATGGACCTCAGTGTTTCTCATCCTCCAGGGAGAGTTCAGAATCATTCGGAGGAATTTACTCTGAACCCTTTGGAGTTTTAGATGGTGAGTTTTAGCGCAACTCCCCCAGACTGGCATGCCATATTCTATCACGGGGAGGATGATTTGTCTGTAGACAGCAAGCTTGTTCTTTAGGGATAGTGATGATCTTCTGTTGATGAGGGGATACAGTAGTTTTAGCAAAACTTTGCACTTGGTCACGGTTTTGTCGACCTGTTGTTTGTAGATCAGCTTGCTGTCCAGGGTTAAACCGAGATAATCAGCCTCGTTGGCCCACTCCACCGCTGTTCCACTGAGGATGATGTTACAGTTCTCAGCAGGAACAAGTCTGGGAGATTTTGAGTGTGGATGGTTACTCTATCCGTTCAATGGCAATTTTATCATTTCTCGGTTGATTAGTTCATGGATGCATCTGGAGCATTCGGGGAGGGTCATGCAAATGAAATAACCTGGAAAGCCAGCCAAATGGGAGGAGCCTAATCTGCTAATCTTGGGGAATAAAAGCAGTGACCACTGTTTTCTTCCGTCATTTTCATTGGTTCAGTCAAACAAATGGAGTGGATGTCACCTCCACAGCTGCGCACCTAGCCTGCGACGACTCTACGCTATTTAGCTGATAGAACCAGGAATCTCATTCACGGCAGTAAGCGGTGACCGTTTTCAATGGCTTCCAGCATTCAGTGTGGATAATTTTCAATTATCTTGCCGAAATCTTCTGTTATTTAAAAGTTTCTTTCAGGATCAGTGAAAATTATTCAAATTATTGCCAAATCTAGAATATTTCACGAAATTCCAATCAAAATTATCTAAAATTTCGTTAACAGCAATTGAGTTGTGTCAAATAGACATGGCTACGGTGGCGCTATCTGTTCATTTCATAGCGGCAATTTTAGTTATTTTAATGATTGTTGCGATCGCAATATGATGTTTGGGAAGCTATGGCTTAACGCCTTTCAATATTATAATTATTCTATCCTTTCGACGAAAATTCTTTCAAACAACGGTTGAACATTTATCTTCAAAATGAAATAATGCTCAACCCTCAAGTGATGGCCGCGCGAGTCACGGAAGGTTAAACTAATTAACATCTTATGAATGCGTTCAGTGAAATGGATCACATAACAACTTTAATCAACACATCACTCCGCCGATTTGAATTTTGCCAGCATACATTGTATAGGCCTTTTATGTGATAGGTCCGTTATGCATTTATTTACGAAGGTCGGACAACAATGAACCGAAAAATCAGCTGATTTAAGACTTCAAATCGTCCCTAGAACTAGGTAACTGGTTTTGCGTAATCGCAAGAAATTTGTTTATATCTGAACGTATACCACAATAAACACAAGTTTGTCAATTGAAAATCCGAAAACACATATTAATTCAATATTTTAGACCA
>NC_085138.1:408779760-408867211 GCF_035046485.1 Aedes albopictus
CCGTCGTTCTCAAGCAGTATGAATCCATTATTTTGAACATTGAAGAAAACCCAAAGATAGCAGAACTAGTTAAAATTCTTAAACAAAAGCAGAGTCAGGCTTATTTTATCCTTGAAAATTTAACCGCTAGAAGTAGAAAAACAAAACGATCTCTTAATTTTCTTGGGTTTACCTTAAAAATGATTACAGGGAATCTCGATAATGAAGATTTGTTAAAAATAGAAAACCAACTTGAAATTCTTAAAAATTCAAATAACCTTTTAGTAACAGAGAATAATGAACAAATTCAAATTAATAAATTGTTTGAGGAAAGGATTAACAATATTACTAAACAAGCTTATAGACAGTCTAGGGAAATAGATAGCATCATTAAACAGACAAGACTGAGCTTAGACAGACCTGTCGAATGGGAACATCTCCTGCACCTGCACAACATCATCTTCAACATCGACATGATCAACCAGCAGCTGTCTACAATTTTCGAGGCCATTCAGTTGTCCAAGTTGGGTTTAATTTCAAAGGCTTTCTTACAACCATCAGAGCTAGAATTTGCAACGAATCTGTTGGAGTCACAAGGCGTTGTGATTAACAGCTATGACCAAGTTTATGAGTTTTTGGAACCCATAGCATTCCACAATAACTCAGACATAATCCTACTCATAAAAATTCCTAAATTCAGGCAAGGAGAATTTGTGCAACTCCAAATAGAAGCCATTCCACGACAGTTTAAAATCATACCGATAAATGCAACAAAAGCCATTGTTGGTAACAATGAGTCTTACCTAATTTCCCATCCATGCATGAACATCGAGCATAGCATCATCTGCGACGTCCAGAACTTGCATAACACTTCAAATGACGGATGCTTACATGAGTTACTAAGAGGAAATACGGGTAACTGTACCTTCATTAGATCTCCAATGAAACCGGACACAAAGGAAATCGAGAATCTCGGACTGTTAGTTAAAAACTCTGTTGATCCGACTTCGATGCAAAACAGTTGTGGATATGGTCCGAGGAATTTAACAGGAACGTTTCTCATATCATTTAGAGATTGTTCCATCACCCTCAACGGAAAAACCTTTACCAGCAAAACATTCAGAGGAGAATCCAGACCTGTCATCTTACCCCTACATTCAGTTAGCGTAGATGAGTCACAGACAGAACCAGAATCCATTGACTATATGGAACAACTGCACATTAGGAATCGTCATAAGCTGGAGCACTTAGAAACAGCAAACAAAAGGACTAAAGTGCTCAACATAGTAGGAATAGTTCTCATCACATGCTTCGTAGCAGTAATTTTCGCTTTTCTTACGAGAGAAGTTCGTAAACTCAAAATGAAGCTGACAATACGGATCCCTGCAAACAATGCGTTGGAAAGCCCTCAAACAATATTGAACCGAGACGGTTCAAACTAAGGCGGGGGAAGTTATGGACATCCCTAGGCTCTACCCACGATGTTCAGGTATCCGCCTATCGTGGACTAGATGCTGACAAAGCAGTATCACCCTTGGAGACACTGAGCATAACCCCCATACCAGAATACCCTTTGGACTCCGAGCATATTGATGACACGATAAATCGATACCGGCGCACAGTAACACCGACCATCCAACGCAACCCAGAACAACCAGGCCAGTTGCCATCCGGTGAACTTTTGCTGACATCGAGAAAGCATCGAACTCAATCGGAGGACACAGGTGTGCCCTCGGTCTGGTCTGGCTCGATCAGTCAGTTGGAAGTGAACGTCTGAATCGATAGGTCTAATAGAAACGAAGTAATCAGTTGAAAGCCCTTCTGGCCCAGAATAAGTGTTAGGAAGTGTGAAATGTAAAATTATAAATAAGAATATAATAAAAGTGATGGGATTAGTGTTAATTGGTGAAACAAGTAGTTTTTTAAAAACCTTAATGTGAAGTCCCGTCCATTTTTGTATATCGTGAGCAGAGATGTCAGATATACAGATTTTTCTGTATTATACAGATTTTTAGAGGTTGATACAGACAGGATACAGAGTACAGAAAAATACAGATTTCATGATCATGATACAGATTTTTCCTCACACATTCGCGCAAGATGGAAAATAAAGTGATAAACATTATTGAGAGTACAAACCCATTTAATTATTCATATTTTTCACATTTAACCTCAATTTTCAATAATTCTATTAAAGGAAAATGTTTCTTTCGAATTGAATTTAATAAAAAAAAAATATTACGAAACATAAAACGTTCTAGATATGCAATAAGCATACGTTAAGGTCGGGGTTCTTTACGTTTTTATCACGTTGAAACCTTGATCTTGTAAAATATAACTTTTCAACCTTCGCCCAAAATTAAGTATTTCAGCAAGCTTTCAAAGATTATTTTGTTATATGAAGAAATGGAATAAACTATGTCTTTGCTGGTTTTTTATGTGTATTGCTGTTTGTTCGACAATTTGAAAGAGTCGCGAATTTCCAGTGAAATATTAAGTTGTAAGGGAAATTTAAGCTTGAAGTGAAATAAAAGTTGGAAACTTGGCTAAGCATAAGACCTGGTTTTCTTCATGCTTTTCATGCTTATATGTAGAATTAAAATAAAGAGAAAACTTACGAATAATGTTTTCGTTGAAAATTGAAAATAATGACAGTTTTTTTTAAATAATAATACCGAATCTAACCTGAAAAGAAATAGCCAGTACACACCCTTTCAAACAACTGAGTTACTAACTATAAAATTGTGTTAAAGAATAAAAATCGATAGAGCTTTTGGAAACTTCCAAAAATATGATGCATCGAATGTAGCAAAAGGAACACGTCATATGGGATGGAATTTTTTGAACATTCTCAACGTTACCTTGCAGATGAAAAGAAAAGAATTGCGAATGCGAATTGAACTCAGGTCCTTTGGGTGTGAATATCACGCCCTAGCAATTTTGGACATCTTAGCTTGTTCAAGCACAGCGAAGGCGGCATGGGAGGGTTTTTTTTAATTTCGGTAAAAGAGTGGCGCCTAGTATATGGAACACCGGTAATGGGAAGGGTTTTTTTTAAGAAATTCTTGAAGAGATTCCTTGAGAAATTTCTAGAGGGCATTCTTAAGATACTCCTTGATTAATTTCTCCAGCAATTCTTTTGAATAGATTTCTATGGATTCCTTCTTAAACTCCAGCAAGAAAAACTTTACACTTTACTCTTTTTGGAGATTTGTTCAAAAAAATATCGAAAATTTCTTGTCGATGGATAACTCCATTAATATCTCCACGGATTCTTTGAGAAATTTATTCAGAAATATTTCCGAAGAATTTCTAAGGAAATTCCTTAAGAAATATCTGAAGAATTTATTTCTGGGATCTTTGCAAATGTTTGCATTCCACCAAGAATTCCCCGAAATGTTTGTCCAGGTTTCCCCAGGAAGTTCTTAAGAAACTTCTTCTAGGAAGTAAAAAAAGAAATTCGGGTTAAATACTGTTCCTTTCAATTCCACTAAGAATTGGCATCCCTTGACAGATACGTATTTCGACCTCAACGACCTTACAGTTGAGGTCGAAATACGTATCTATCAAAGGATGCAAATTCTTAGTGTAATTAAAAGGAACAGTACTTAACCCGATTTTCTTTTTACTTACCAATAACTTTACTTCCTCCAACTCTTTCTTTCAAAATTTCCTGCTTAGATTTCTTCAGAAATTCGTATGTGATGATATATTTATCTCCAGAGATTTCTTCAAAATTTCAAAATTAAGAAGTTACTTCATGAAGTTTTCCTGAAAATAAAAACCTGAAGTTCTTCAAGTAAATTATTCACAAATCCTAAAGGGATTTGTTTGAAAACTGTTCCCAGGGATCTCCAAGATTTTTTTTTGACAAATTCGTTCAGTGATTCCTGCAGAAACTCCTTCATGTTTTGCCTTTCTCGTACACTAAGTGTACTGGAAAGGCTATATGTTCACTCCAAAAACGACTTTTTGATAGAAAGCTCGGAGGGTCGAATCACAACTCTATCAATGAAAGAATTCTTGAGATATTTCTGCAGTGATTCCTTGAAAATCCGTGAAGGAATTTCTGGAGAAATCTCTTAAAAAATGAAGACATTGCAGACAAAGGTACTTGTGGATTTTTTAAGAAATCCTTCATTGAATTTCTAAAGATTCCCTGGAGGATTTTCTGAACGGATCCTTGGAAGAACTGCTGGAGGTACTTCAAACCCTACATATTTATTTTACTATGCAAAATCATATCTTTCTGCTTTTTACACCATGTAGTGAAAACTTACTGCAAATAGAAATGTTCGTGCAAAATTCGGAACACAAAAATTTACATGTGTAACATACAGATTTTTTACGGGGTATGACTGGATTTACGGAAACTTGGTGTTTTTGGCTTTCAGTCACAGTTTCAAAATACAGACAAATACAGATTTTCTAAAATCCTGATACAGATTTTTGGAAAAATCATCTGGCATCCCTGATCGTGAGGCAAGTACAATGATACACATTATGCCCAGGGAGTCGAGAAAAATTTCTCGACCGGAACGGGAATCGAACCCGCCGTCTCCGGATTGGCGATCCATAGCCTTAACCACTAGTTCTTCAAGTAATTCCTATTTGGTCCAGAAATTCATTATCTATTTGGACTATTTTTTAGAGAAATCCCCAAAAGGTTATTACACCCGTTTTTTTTTTTTTGCAAGAGGGATACCTACCGTGTTAAAAGCTTTTTAATTCAAAATTCGAAAAATCATGCAAAAAATAGAAATAGGAAGAATTTAAATATATTTTAGCTTGGTTTTCTCAAAGAGCATTCATGGAAAAAGTTCTGGTAGAAAAAAATCTGGTGGATAAATTTCTGGATTATCTTCTGGTGGAATTCCCGAACCAATTCCTGAAAGAAATTTTGGACAAACACCCGGAGCAATTGCCGCAGAAACTCCTGGAGGAATTTCCGGAGGATATCCTGGAGGAATTCTCGGGGAAACTCCTGGAGGGATTCAAGGAAAATCAAGCAATTGCCGGGACCAAAAGGATATTCCATCTGAAATTCCCAAAAATTCTTTTCGAGAATTCGCCAGGATTTCTTCTAAAGATTTTTTCAAAAGTTCCTACCAGATTTTTTTTATGTATTTCTTAAAAATCCTCAGTTTTTTTTCAAAAATTTCCAATTCTTCAAAGCATTATTCCTTCTGGGATTCCTAAAGGAATTTCTTCTGAGATTTCTCCAGTAATTCTTTCACGGATTCCTCCAGAAATTTCTGCTGGAATTCCTTCTTCTTCTAGAGGAATTCCCGAAGGAACTACAGAGTGAATTTTAAAGAGATTATTAACGGAATTTCCAAGGAAACTCGTAGAGGAATTCCCGGATAAACTCATAAAAGGATTCCCGTAAGAACTTCTAGAGGAATTCCCGTTGATAGTCCTAGAGAAAATCCTGGGAGAACTCCTAGATGAATGCTCGGTAAAGCATCTGGAAGTATTTCCGGAAGAACTCTTGAAGATACTGGTGAAGGAACTCCCGGATGAAATCCGAAAGGAATTGCTGGAGGAATTCCCGGAGGAAATTTCAGGGTATATCCAGGGCAACTTACAGAAAAACTTCCAGAGCAACTCGCAGAGGAATTGCCTAAAGAACTTCTTGAGGATGTCCCGTCGAAACTCCTAGAGGTTTTCCTGAAGATATTCATTAAGGAATTTCTGGAGATACACCTAGAGGAATTCCCGATAGTACTTCTATAGAAATTCCCAGATAAACTCCTAGAAGAATTCCCGGAAGAACTTCTGGAGGAATCGCTAGAAGAACTCTCAGATAAATTCCCAAAAATCTCCTAAACGCATTTCCGAAGGGAATTTTAGAGTAATTACCGGAGGAACTAATAAGGGAATTTCCGTAGGAAGTCCTAGAGAAATCCCTGGAGGAACTCCTAGAGAAATTTCTATGTGAACTACTAGAGGAATATTCGGGACTCCTGATGAATTTCAAAAGGAGTTCATGGAGGAACTCTCGCAAAAAACTCCTAAAAGAATTTCCGGAAAAAGTCCTAAGGGGACTCCTGGTATCTCCAGAGAAACTTTTTGAAGAATTTCATGAGGATATCGTATAAATATTCCTGGAGCAATTTTTTTGTGGAATTCCAGAAGGAATTCATTATGGATTCCTGAAGGAACTCCAAGATAAACTCCTGGAGGAACTCCTATTTTTTTTAGGAAAGAGACGAACCAGCCAAGGGCTGAAAGTCTCTTTAAAAAGATACAAATGATTGATTGATTGAACTCCTAAAAGCACACCCCAAGTAACTCTGAGAGTTTTTTTTTTCTGAGGAACTATCACAAAAACCAGTGGAACTTCTGTAAGAAAGCACGAGGATCGTCCTAGATGAATTATCGGAGGAAACTCCCGGAATTTCCGAAGGAGAACTTCCCGATAGAGTTCCTAGTGGAATTCTTGACGAAACAGATGGTAGAATTATCAAAAGAGCTGCTGGAGAATCTCTTGTGGAGATGAAGACGAAGAGCGCATATATATATATATATATATATATATATATATATATATATATATATATATATATATATATATATATATTTTTTGAAGTTGTGATTAACCATCAATTGTTTAAAATCAAGTTGCATTTCTCAAAAACTCAAGGTGTTCTGTTTCCGTCGACCAGTTTTGTATGCTTAACTTAACATTAAAAAGAAAAACAAGTATGACTAATTGCCATATAAAATGAAGAGTTTACATAAAACAGTTGATTGAAACGATTGTTTTGAAAATATGCATCAGTTCACTTGCAAATGACTCACTACCAGCCCTGATTCTGGTTCGCGTGGCACTGTCGATCTAAACTAAACCCATTCATCAGCAAACAATACAATCTAGTCCCGGTCACTTCACCTGCCCTTTCGCGTGATCCGGAATTGAGCATCACTTCCATATTCACTGTCGCTCTAGTCAGTGCTTTGTCCACTGCACAGTTCACATTTAAAACCAGAGCGTCGTCGGCACAGACAAACGGTAGCGACGCGGCATTACGAACGTATATGCACCTCCAATATTACACAATAGGAAAATTTTACGCATCACGTTACATAGTGCACGAAAATTTACACCACACACGACGATGATGACCCCTCGTCGTGGAAATGAGCACAGCACAAACAAACCGCGAGAAAGATAAAAAAATCATAAACACAACATCAAAAATGCAAACGAAAACGGGGGCACAATGCTCCAAAATTACCATGAAAATCAAATTGCAACTGCCGAGCACAAACTTGTGGTTGAAGATCTTGCCCAGCTTCATGGTGATGCGATCGAATCGTCGAGTTTCGTTATGACTAGGCAAGTCTGGATGGCGCGCGGGACGGACGACAGACAACACGTGTCGTGCCAAAGCTCACTACTTCCGATCTGCGGTGCACACGATTTCCCCCGTTTTTTGTATGTTATTGATAGGTAGGTATTTCCGTTGGTCACTCTCGACACAAACTTTCAAGTCACTTGATTAGGCATCATTTATTCAATTTCTGTCAGGAAATTATTCGGTTGTCAACGAACCGATAGAAGTTCACCATGCTAATAATTGTTTTCACATCACTTTAAAAATCACATTTCACGCGTGCGTTGGTTCTGAAATACAGAGTTTAAAATTTTCATTTTCAGTGAGTGAAATTCAACGTGAATTTGAAGATTCTCAACTGAGGGATCAAAATAAAATTCATTTTGGTGAATGAATTTTCTCACTTATTCATTCATTTTTCTGTCACTGAAAATTTTCACTGAGAAATGTAACTAGACCGTAACTCCCGATTATTCTAGCAATCACCTCAATACTTGTGTATAGTAGGTAATTAGAATACTAATTAACTGCTCTATTTGTCCATTAAGTCAGATTGTGCGTCTTTTAACAGAAATTGGACATTTTACGACGTGCGAAAAAATATTCGCGACAGAGAATTGAGTGAAAAAAGAGAGGCATTCAGCTGACAATGAATGTGGCCAAACACGAATGAAAAAATGAGAATGTCAATCTTCACTTTTAACCTTCGAATTTTTTACACACTGCTGAAATACCGCGGGTAGTTCTGGAACGCACCAACTCAGAACGGATCGCGACCAATAACCCGCAAAGCCGACGGTGGACTGAATCAACCAAGTAGCGTCGTTGTGCACCTGACTGCCTGACTGCTTGCCCGCCGCCTTCGACAGGTAGATGGTTTCTGAGCGGCGCTCTGACTTTGACTGACTGACTCAATTACAATTAAAATCAAATTGACTGACCACTACAGCAGAGTCCACACTGCACATCAAAGGCTAGAAGCAAGCCGATCGTTGATGGCGCGGTGGCGTTGGCATCCCATCCCATCAGACCGATCCGAGTCCACATTGTTCAGGTGGATTCACTTTGCTCATCAAGCGCGACGACGCTACGCTCGCTGTGTGATCGTTTGTTTTTGTTATGTTGCTCGCTCAGGCCACAGCCAAACTGTCTCACCCTCCGCGTTCGTAGGAGGCTGATAAGAGTGCTTCCCGAGCAGGGAATGGAACAAATTGGTTACTTATTTTGATCTAGAGCACTGGAAGCGGTTATTATATGCATACATCGGCATATGTACTTGGAAAAATTTAGTCGACTTCCATGGGTTCATTTTAAATTTATTTAGTTCAACATCAAATTCATGATAACATTGAATCAACAATTTGCCGCCATAATACAGTCGAGTCTCTTACCAAACGAATTCCTCCACCGTTCTCCTGCACGCCACCAAAGATCATCCTTGGCACGCGTCGCTTGAAAACTCCGAGTGCTTGTAGGTCCTCCTCGAGCATCGTTCATGTCCCGTGCCCGTAGAGAACCACCGGTCTTATTAACGCCTTGTATATAGTACATTTGGTGCGGAAGCGGGGGTGAATCTTTTTTGACCGCAGTTTCTTCTGGAGCCCTACTAGGCACGACTTCCACTGATGATGCGCCTTCGTATTTCACGGCTCACGTTATTGTCAGCCGTTGGCAAGAAACCGAGGTAGATGAATTTTTCTACCATCTCGAAAATATCCCCGTCCACCTGAACGTCGCCGCCAAGGCTTGTCCTGTCACGTTCAGTCCCACCTACCAGCATGTACTTTGTCTTAGCCGCATTCACCACCAGTCCGACCTTTGCTGCTTCACGTTTCAGGAGGGTTCTGCACACCGTCCATCGTTGCTCTTATCAGTCAAGTCAGCTTCCCGGGAAAGCTGTTCTCGTCCATAATTTTCCATAGCTATGTGCGGTCGATACTGCCGTATGCCGCTTTGAAGTCGATGAACAGGTGATGCGTTGGGACCTGGTATTCACGGCATTTCTGGAGGATTTGACGTACGGTGAAGATCTGGTCCGTTGTCGACCGACCGTCGATGAAACCGGCTTGGTAGCTTCCCACGAACTCATTTACTTTAGGTGAAAGACAAAGGAAGATGATCTGGGATAGCCCTTTGTAGGCGGCATTCAAAATGGCAATCGCTCGAAAGTTCTCACACATTAACTTGTCGCCTTTCTTGTGGATGGGACAGATTATCTCTTCCTGCCACTCATCCGGTAGCGGTTCAGTTTTCCAGATCTTGACTACTAACTGGTACAGACAGGTGGCCAACTTTTCCGGGCCCATCCTGATAAGTTCAGCTGCTTTGAATTTTGGGAGGATGTATGGCATCTGCAACTTCCCTTAGCGTGAGAGTTGGTTCATTCCCGTCCTCTGCTGCACCAACATAGTAATTTCCTCCGCTGCCTTGATCTACCGTGCCAACATTCTCTTCGCCATTCAGGTGCTCGTCGAAGCACTGCTTCCACCTTTCGATCACCTCACGTTTGTCCCACAGGGGGCTTCCACCCTTATCCCTGCAGATTTCGGCTTGCGGCACGTAGTCTTGCGGGATGCGTTGAGTTTCTGGTAGAACTTACGTGTTTCTTGTGAACGACACAGCAGTTCCATTTCCTCGCACTCCACTTCTTTTAGGCGGCACTTTTTCTCTCGGAAAAGACGAGTCTGCTGCTTCCGCTGCCTGTACCGCTTCACATTCTGTCGGGTTCCATGCTGTAGCATTACCGCCCGCGCTGCATCCTTCTCCAGAACCGCTCTGCACTCCTCGTCTGACCAATCGTTTCGTCGCTTCCGTTCTACGTACCCGATAGTGCCTAGGCTGCGTTGTTGATGGCTGCTTTGACTGTACTCCAGCAGTCCTCTATAGGGGCTAAATCGAGCACACCCTCGTCCGGCAACGCTGCCTCGAGATTCTTCGACATTCGGTTGCTTCAGTCGCTCTAGATCGTATCGGTGCGACCGCCGGTACTGCACATTGTTAATAACGGAGGCCTCCCATGAGTAATGTGATTAAATTTGAAATGTGTGCTTAAACCGCGTGCAAGAGTGCTCTAATTCAAGACTATTGACTAGCTGGAGGAGTCCTGGAAATAACCTGAATTATAAGATTCAATTTCTGAGGCGGTCTAAGGGAATGCTGACTGACATTTCTAAAGGCATTCCGCTACGGTTCTGGAGGACTTCTTAAGGGATTTCATTTGGAAGAAGGTATTCTGCAAGAAACACGGAAGTTCTATCAGAAGCTCAACTCATCCCGCAACGGCTTCGTGCCGCGAGCCGAAATATGCACGGATAAAGACGGAGGCCTCTTGACGGACGGACGGACGTGAGGTGATCGAAAGGTGGAAGCAGCACTTCGATCAGCACCTGAACGGCGTGGAGAACGTAGGTACGGGAGCCCACGACAACGGAGGAAACGACGACGCCAGTGCAGCGGAGGACGGACATGAACCAACTCCCACGCTGAGGGAAGTTTAGGATGCCATTCACCAGCTCAAAACCAACAAAGCAGCTGGCCACCTGTCTGCATCGGCTGATAGTCAGGATCTGGGAAACCGAACAGCTATCGGAGTAGTGGAAGGAAGGGGTAATCTGCCCCATTCACAAGAAAGGCGATCATTTGGAATGTCAGAACTTCAGGGCGATCACTATTTTGAATGCTGCCTACAAACTACAAAGTGCTATCCCAGATCGTCTTCCGTCGTCTGTCACCTAAAACGAATGAGTTCGTGGGAAGTTATCAAGCCGGTTTCATCGACGGCCGGCCGACAACGGACCAGATGTTTACTGTACAGCAAATCCTCCAGAAATGCAGTGAATATCAGGTTCATCGGCTTCAAAGCGGCATACGACAATATCGACCGCGCAGAGCTATGGAGAATCATGGACGAAAACGGCTTTCCTGGGAAGCAAACTAGACTGATCAAAGCAACGATGGGCGGTGTGCAAAACTGCGTAAGGGTTTCGGCTGAACTATATTACAAGTTTTATTTTTGTGTTAAATGTGTTATTTCAACTTGTAAATATTCCCCTAAAATTAATGCGCATTTATAGGGCTCTGGCAGAATAGAAGTTCGCAATCCTATTTCGATTGCCAACATTCAGGCCATTTCGGGCCGCGATTAAGTACTAGAGATGTAAACCTTTCCCTGGCACAGACTTCAAGTTATAGAACTCTAGTGATGAAACCCGAATCGGGATGCCCCCTTAGGATTATAAATTCCTGGACAAAAACTAAAGCTATGAAAGCAACTAATGCTGCTAACAAAAGGCAAACAGCCAGGAAAAATACGAATACAGGATTTGACTGATGGACCAACAACATTAATGAAACCTCGTCATCCTGTCATCGGAAATTGTTATCCACTAGGGTAACAGGGCAAAATGCATGTTCTGTGTTGTGTGCGTCCAAATGTGATGTCCTAATTTATTACGCATTTGTAAGGTTCTACTACACGTTGGCATATTTAATGTGCATTTGTAGTGGTTCATTATATTTTTCGTAATAACTATCCAGTTCATTCGAATCTCGCCGGGGACTGCGACAAGGTGACTCTCATGCCTCTCATGGAAGTAATGTAACGATAGACGGGGATACTTTCGAAGTGGTGGAGGAATTCGTCTACCACGGATCCTTACTGACAAAACGCTAATAAGACTGGTGGTCCTCTACGGACACGAGACATATGGACCATGCTCGAGGAGGAGCTGCAAGCACTCGGAGTTTTCGAGCGACGTGTGCAAAGGACAACCTTCGGCGGTCTGCAGGAGAACGGTGTGTGGCGGAGAAGGATGAACCAAGAGCTCGCTGCACTTTACGGCGAACCCAGTATTCTGGAGATTGCCAAAGCCGGAACGATATGGTGAGCAGGGCATGTTGCAAGAATGCCGGACAACAACCCTGCAAAGCTGGTGTTTGCAACTGATCCGGTTGGCACAAGAAGGCGTGGAGCGCAGAGAGCACGATGGGCGCACCAAGTGGAGCGTGACTTGGCGAGCATTGGGCGCGACCGAGGATGGAGAGCGGCAGCCACAAACCGAGTATTGTGGCGTACTATTGTTAATGTGATGTTGAACAAATAAATATATGTATGTATGTGCATATGTAATAATGAAGGTGTTTATGTCGTTGTGGAAGAATTTGCATCTGGAACAATAAGCAGAGCGATCTCGAAAAAATGTTGATATCCACTAAATTTATTCATAACAGTTTTGAAATCGTAGCGTGGAAACAATGATAAAAGAAATTAATACCGTCAAGGCGCCATTCACCATGGGGGCTCCATTCACCGTGTGCCTTCGAATATTTTTTCATTATTTCCATATTATGATTGAATGATATGACAATTTCCCTTCAATTTCACCAATACAACAATGTAAAAGATATCTAAGAAAGAATTCTTGGAGTTCCTCATTTGGAACAAATGCTAGATGAAATCCTTAGAAAAAAATCTAAGAAGCTTCGTGAAGAAAATCCGGACGAAAATGGTGTTATCGCTAAGTAAATCTTTAATGGTATCAATAGATGGAAACCTTGGAAGAATGCCTAAAGAATTCATTGAAAAAAATCCAATAAAATTTCTTGGAGGAATTTCGTGAGTATTCTTGAAAGATTTCTTATATTTTTTTATAATTTTCCTTTGGAAATTTCTTTTGGATCTTTTTCAGTAATTGCTTTGGAAATCCGTGCAGCAATTTGTTAGGAAACATTTTTGAAAATTTATTTGGAAACTCCTTCGGCAGTTACTCTGAAAATTTCCTTCGGAAATTGATTTGGAAATTCCTTAAGTAATTTTTTTTCTGAATTCATCCTTCAATATTTTTAAAGAAATTCTATGGCATTTCTTTTAAAAATTGTCTCAGCTATTGTGTGCGCATTTCCTTTGGTAAAAATTATCAAGAATTATTTTGGGAACTCTGCAGCAAGTTTCATTGAAAATTTCTACGGCAGTTCTTTTGAGAAATTTTTAGGCAATTTCTTGGAAGCTCCTTTGATCAGTTCTCGGCAATGCTTCAGCAATGGCTTTACGCACTTCTTCATAATATTTTTTTCTACGGAAAATTCATTTGAAAAATCCTTCGGTAATTACGTTGGGAATAACTTAATTTGGAAATGCATTTGGCGAATTTCCTGTGAGCTATCCCGTGGAAATCGTTCATATTACCTTTGGCGGAGGTTTTTTTGGCAAATCCTTTTAGCATTTAGCCATTTTTTATTGCATTTGATCCTTAAATTCCTATAAGATTATTTTTGGGGTTTTCTTGGAAAATTTTTTTGAAAACTATTTCGGCAATTCCTTTGAAATTCGGTTCGGTAACTCATTTTTTTTTGTAAAAGTATTTATTTGATCGTGATGATTAAAAATTAGTTATTACAGAGTAAACCATTTAAATTTCACATTGCAAGAAAAAATCTAAGGACTGTACATCTACTCTACCATTAACATTACTAATGAAAGAGATGTATGCGCTGAATAATTTGAGAATCTTTACTCTCTGGGATGGGAAAAAGTTGTCCAGGGATGGTCTTAAGAGGTCGTTGAAATCGGGTTGTCGTCTTCCAGGAATTATTGTTGCTATCTTGCGTTGAAGAAGAAGCCATGCTTGTGCAATTTGTGGGCATTCGCTGAATTTATGTTGAACTGTTTCAACTACACCATTACAGTGGATGCATTCGTCGGTTTCAGCTCTCCCGATGATGTGGTAAAGTTTGCGATGCGACACTTTTTCATTCACAATCATGAACAAGTTGCTTTTCTGTTGTGAAGACAAGTGTGGTGCAGCGATATTACGCCAAATTCTGTTCCAGCGTGCATTAGGGTTTGCCGTTTGTACTTTGGGTTCGTCGGTCTGCTCTAGGAGAAACCGGTGGATGATTTCCGCAGTCAGATTGTGCAGTGTTTGTGGAGGAATTTCTCGGATACTTTTTCAAAACGACGTATAATACACGCAAATCCTATGTTGATACGTCGTTTTGAAAAAGTATCCGAGATTTGATTTTTTAACTGTCGCATTGCCTTCACATCGGGTAGATCCGCGGGACACGTAGCAGGGGCGTTTGCTGCTGGCACCAAAAAAGAACGGTAGTACGGCATACAGCTGATCTCTCTGATATGACGGTTCAACAGTAAAGCTCTGCATTTCATTGACAAAAGTTGCAATTTTAGGCCACCCTTTTCTCTCGATCGTGCTAGTTGGAGCATTGGGATGCGGGTTGGTATTCCTCGCCAAAGGAAGGTTCCCATCGTTTTCGTTAGCTTTGCTGTGTGGAATGCAGACGGCGGTAGAACTGAAGAGAGGTACCATATTTTTGAAGTGGCAAACTTATTGAGAAGAGTGACCTTTTGATGCAGAGAGAGTGAGCGCCCCGAATGGAGCCACGCAATGTGGGAGAAGTGGTTGATCATTGCGTCCCAGTTTAGCTTCACCATGAGGCGGATACTGTTTGCGAATACTATTCCCAAGATCTTGACAGTGTTCGCTGTTTGTAGCCATGGAACGTTGAGAGTGTTGGGACCGTTGATATCGCCTATGTCAACCGAGAGAGTCTTCCTCAAGTTCAACTTCGCACCAGAAGCGAACTCGAAACGGGAGAAATAGGATTTCGACTCGTTGATACCTTGTACGCTGGTTGATATTATGGAGATATCGTCCGCGTACGCAACGACGAGATTGTTGCCGTTGACTTGTACTAGCTTGTTGATGAGCGGGTGCAGGTAGAGAACAAACAGAAGGCTGGACATTGGATCTCCTTGCCGAAACGAACGTTCGATCGGGAAAGCAGCTGGCATATGACCGTTCACTAGCAACCGTGACGATTAAAATCTGGAAATGTGGGCGAGCAGGGAAACGAAGTCTTGGTTGATGCCGAGCGAGCACATGGTCCGATGTAGAAATGAGTGGTTGACCCGATCAAACGCGTGGTCGAAATCAAAACTGATCAACTTCGCTCTCTGTTTTAGCTGGATCAGCTGTGTCAGGCGGTCTTTCAGAGAGAGTGTTGCTTGAAAGATGTTGTGAAGTAGGTTCGCACATTTTTGGGCACTGTTGATGATGTGATGCATCTGGCTGACTTTCTCAAGTCTAGATTTGAGGATTCGAGAGGAGATTTTGTAATCGCTGTTTAGAAGTGAGATCGGCCTATATGATTTTGCTGTGTCGTCGCCCCCTCTCCTCTTGACGAGGACGATTACTCCGTTGACGAACTCGGGCGGGAAGCGTCGTGCCAGGGCTTCGTTGAGTATTAGATTGAGTTCTCGATGTATAACATCGAACATTCGCACGTAGAACTCGTTTGGGATTTTCGGGGGATTTTCGGCGAGCAGCGCTGCGGATTGCCGTGAGAATTTCGGTTGTGCTGATTTCTTCCGTGCAGGCGGCGTTCGTTTCGTCATTTTCAGGTACTGCTCGTTCGACTTCGAATGTGTTATCTGCGACGTGGTCTTCGTTTTCGAAGTAGAGACGTTGAAAATACTCAAACAGGTGTTGTTCAATGGATTCGGAGCAGTAGTGGAAATTGATCGCGAACGTGTGCTTACGCGCTACAAAAAAATGCCATCGCATCGCAAACCTTTGCTGTGCGATGGTGTTCTTACGTCTGTGGCTCACGATCGTACGACACGAACGCCAACGAGTGCATCGCATCTTTTGCAAAGCGCGATGCTTTTTTATTTTAGAGGTTCGCGGCCGATATTTCTGTAATGAAATCAAATGTTGGTAAACTTTTTCGTCGATATCATTTATTGGAATCGTACCTGACCAGTATAATCAAAAAACACCCAACTAATTACCTTTAAGTGTATAAAAAATGGCAACAAACCAAGTGTTCTACATTCTGATCCTTCTGGCGAACCAACTGCGATTCTGCTCGTTCGACATTTGTTTTGTTTTGGTTCGTCGATCCGGGAAATCGTGAACTGTTCTCTCTTTTTGGGTTCGCGAGCGCGTGAGCAAAGATTGTGTTTGATGCGAACCAAAAAACACGTCAAGCGCATGATGCTTTCCACCACTGATTCGGAGGTGTCATAGGACACGTTTTCTTCTCCTCGGAGGATTGTTATGGTGGTTCTTTTTCGTTTTCGTTCTCCCAGTTGGAAAACCGACAGTGCTTCACCGGCGATGTGCGTTTCGTTGATCCGAATGAAAGTTCGGGTGTATTCACGTTGTAAAGCAATCATTTTGCCCTTCACGAGATTGATGATAGGGAAAACAGTTGGGTTGTGGTAATAGCTATCGTATGCCTGCCGGAGATCGCCGTAGAGTCGTTGGAATTCGCATTTGAAATTATCGTGGGCTAGCCTAGACTTCCATCGAAAAAATGACTTGATTTTGGGTTTTACGAAGGTGATCCACCATGACATCCACGTTGGTAGTGGCGTCTTTGACGCGTCCAATACTGCCACCGTGTACGGAATTCTTCAACGTGCTCGTTTGTTAGTAGGTGTGGCCGAAGTGTCCAAAATCCAAGTCCGGGTTCTTTTCCTAGGTTTGGAAGGCATAAACGTAGCGTGATAGCCTTGTGGTCCGAGAAACAGCAGACGTGTGTGTCTGTGGACCTTAGTTGAGACCGCAGGCTTGTGCTGGTGTAAATCCGATCGAAACGAGACGTTGAGTTGTGTGTAATATGCGTTGGACCAGGGGTATTGCCCCGGAGTTTTTCCCATGCATCTACCAACTGCAGTTGTTGTACTGCCCGTTGAAGCGCCGGACTATGGATATTCCCAGATGCATCGCATTGCCGGATGACGGAATTGAAGTCTCCTGCCAGTATTGTGTGAGGGGTGTTGTGCCGAAGGTAGTATGCGAGGGTTTGATTGAACAGATGTTCTCTGTCAGCCCTGTGATTTGTGTTGTCGGTGGCATTCGAGAGATCGACGAACCTGGCTTTGGGGGTTGTTGACCGGCTGTTGGCTTCAACATCGGACGGCGTGGTTTGTTGGATGCATTCTCGTTTGTGGTAGCTGACTGCTTGACTACGCTGACAAAGGAGCTCTTTTCTGCTTGTAGCTTTTGCAGAAGAAGCTTCTTGTTCTGAATACACGTGATCCCATTGTGGACGAGCTCGTTACAATGCTTGCATGTCTGCAACTGGCCATTGTACGAGGTGAACGTGGTTTCAGAATCGATTGTGACGATAGTCGGAATGTTCTTTTTGATGACCATGCGAACTACGCGTATTCCGGTCGAAATTTGTCCGAATTGGTACTTAGAATCCCACAACAGCTCTCGGATAGAAATTATTTCTCCGTACTGCTTCATGAATTCAATGATTGATTCGTCAGGGACATCTTCAGACAAATCGTGTAGTTTCACGTCAACCCCCCCATCTTCCATCCACAAGCGAAGGGGATCTTCTTGTCCACTTCTATTTCATGTTTACCGTCGTTTTCATACACGACGCGTTCAGCCACGTCGAGGCTGCTAGCTTTCACGAACGCGCAAGCGAGATATTTACTGCACTGCAGACGTAGCACATCCTCGCGTTTCATGCCGAGCACTTCGCCGACGAAATGATGCAGATCCTCATAGGACGGTTTCCTAGGAATTCTCGCATAATCTATGCGGAAAGTATTCTCGCGCCGCTGCATTTTGGCAACGGAGACCGCACTGAACTAGGCGATGACGCGAAAAGAACCGCAGGGGAGAAAACGAGTGGTTTTGTAAACGACCGAATAAATACCGAGAGATATGCGAATCGAAAAAATACGTGCGCTTGACTCGAAAGTTGAGCGATAACTGTCTCATTCGGAAATTTATGGGCAATAATATTCGAAATTGATTTGGGGAGTCAGTGCGAAGAGCTTCGGAAGGGATGGTTCGATTACTGTTCGCGTCGTCGTCGTTCATTTTTCTGGCCTCTGTTTCGCGCGAATTTCAGAGTGTGCGGTGGACGCGTCGTGGCTCGAGTCGGTTCCGAATTTTTCGCTTCCCGTCGGCGCTAATTCCTAATACACTTTTAGTTGATAATAAAAATTTTCTTTTATTTTTTGCATTTACACAAAAAATGTTAGTTCGGGTTCGCCGGTCGAGAAAAAAAATGCGGGCGCCGACAAGTGAGTCGCGTTCAGTGTATTTCTGTGTGGAATAGACTAAAGGTTTCTGCTCCCTAGTGGAGTGGAGTGTCAAATCATATCACCAACCATAGGTGACTCCCGGACTGACAATGTACCTTACCCTACTAACAAAAAATTCCTTCCTGAGACAAACGTGGAGATGCAGCGATTCGCGGTCTTTATATCAACGTTTGTCTTACTAACATTCCCTCCCATCCTCGATGACCGTAAGGACGTGGCCGGCGCCGTTATTGACCTTATTAAAGTTGAGAGCTCTCGAACTGTGTACATTGAGAATAGTAAGCTAGTCCCAAGCCCTATTCATTGGTTCCTTGTGCAATTTCGATTGCTCTGGTCAATCACGGAGTAGCAACTTCGAATTGTGCGGTCATCTATGCTCATGCTCATGCTCAATAATATTCGAAATTGATTTAGGGTTTTTTTTTTGAAAATATCTACGGCATTACTTTTCGAAATTCTTTGGGCAACAGCTTTAGAAATTTTTCAGGCAAGCCCTGCAAGATTCCCTTCTGCAATTTCTTTGGAAGTTTCACCGGCAATCCCTTTGCTAATATACACCTGATAATTACTTTTGAAATTCTTTCAATAGTTCCTTTCGAAATTCATTCGGCAAGTACCGCCAAGGCGCCATTCACCGTGGGGGCTCCATTCACCGTGTGCCTTCGAATATTTTTTCATTATTTCCATATTATGATTGAATGATATGACAATTTCCCTTCAATTTCACCAAAACAATGTTGTACGACGCGTCTTCAAATGCTCTACAAGTGTTTCATCGGCGACTTTAATGAAAAATTCAAACAGAAAAGGTTGACGCCAGAAAACCGGCTTTTCTTGAACCACCCTAAGCTTATTCAGAAAAATTCCACTAGATCAGTCAATTTTAAAGCTACATAAAAAGTGTCCTCAGCAAACTTGCTCAAAATTTATTGATCTACAACTTTCCCGAAGAATGTATATAGTTATTCTTGCAAATAAAAAAGTTTGCTTACCAATTTCTTTGAAAATATGAACCACCCTAATTTGCATGCACATTGGAAAGAGGGTCTTATTATTAGGGACAACTTTGTAGAAGACCATATTTGCCTAAAAGGTCATTTGAAGGCGTTGAATTCATCTTTCCTCGTAAATCTGGTTCGTGGACCACTGTGCATTCGTCCCACCGTGCGTTGGTCTTTAAAACCGAGACATCGTCTCTCACCGCTGGACGCGAATGTATTGCGAATCTTTTCTAAAATCCGCATACCGGCCAACAACTGGTGCGCCGACAGCCCATGCGCCGGGCTGTGCGCCATACAAAATGTAAATAAACAAGTGTCAAAATGGTTCGCGCCAAGAGCTCTATCTCTCTTAGGGTTCGGTTCCATTTTTTGTCTAAAACATTGAACGTATTTATGTCTGGAAATAATGTACAACAAAGATATTATTGACGGTAACAACGCTTTTACTTCATTAAACCACTGATTAACACTTCCACTGCCATGCCTCCCAAACAGTGGGAACGGTAATTTCATCTTGATATAACTCAGCCGTTTTTCATCCGATTTGCAAAATTTTTGAAGCTATGAATTTTCCCAGCTTTCAAGATGAGTATAAAATTTTCAAATTATGGATTTGACCAAAGTTCTATTTTTGAGTACTCAAAAACTCGGAGCAAGTACCTTAAAAATGCTGTTTTTCTGGAGCCATTCCGAATGTAAATTAGTTTTCACGCATATTTTAATGTTGAATTGCCCATATTAATAAAGCAAAATTATTGTAAAGAAATATATGGAGATACTCATTATTTAAGACTATAGAATCTTCACAAAATTACGTATAATACAGAAAATTTGTATATTCGATTTGAACTTTGTATTCATCGCGACAACCCCTGTGTTTTATTGCTTGAAACCAATCACGTGCACATGAGAAATCTTTTTCCAAACGATTGTGAAAAGTGTGAATCTCAGAAACTACAAAATTTTCATAAAATCACGTATAATACAGGAAATTCGTATTTTCAGTTTGAACTTTACGTTCATCGCGACAATCCCCATGTTATGTTGCTTGAAAACAATCACGTGTACATAACAATAGATTTACAGATAAATGGGGACAAGTGTGAATCATAAAAACTACAAAATCTTCACAAAATTACGTACAATACAGAAAATTTGTATATTCGATTTGAACGTTGTATTCATCGCGACAACCCCTGTGTTTTATTGCTTGAAACCAATCACGTGCACATGAGAAATCTTTTCCCGAACGATTGTGAAAAGTGTAAATCTTAGAAGCTACAAAATTTTCATAAAATCACGTATAATACAGGAAATTCGTGTTTTTAGTTTGAACTTTACGTCCATCACAACAATCCCCATGTTATATTGCTTGAAAATAATCACGTGTACATGAGAATACATTTACAGTCAATGGGGACAAGTGTGAAATATAAAAACTACAAAATCTTCACAAAACTACGTACAATACAGAAAATTTGTATATTCGGTTTGAACATTATATTCATCGAGACAACCCCTGTGTTTTATTGCTTGAAAACAATCATGAGAAAACTTTTTCCGAACGATTGTGAATAGTGTGTATCTTAGGAACTACAACATTTTCACAAAATCACGTATAAAACAGATTTTGTTTTATTTTTGGTGAAAACACAACGTTCATAGCGGCATCCTCTTTGTATAATTATTTTGAAATAACCTTCAGTCTAATTGTTCCGAGTACATCTTTGCTGGAATCTCTCTAAAGGTGGTATTATATACCCATATACTGCATGCACTAATGTCAGAGCATAATCCTACAGACATGTCAATGAACGTATTTCCAGAAGGATCCTTAGAAGAATTTAAAAAATCCTAGAGTTTATTCAAAGAAAAATGTTTGGAAGCATTTGAGAAGAATTTCCTGGAGGAATTCCTGCTGCATTTTTGAGAGAAATTTCGGGATGAATTCATGGGAGAATTCCGAAAGAGTCTTTCCTGGGTGAATTCCTGAAGAATTCCCTGGAGAAATGTATGAAAGCACTTTTAGCATGTAAGTATCTAGATGTTTATAGTAAGTCACTGTGACTTCTTCATAATCTAAAACCTGCCCTACCGTGACTTTTTTGTGGCATGTGTGTTGCTTGGAAGATTCCCTGGAGGACTAATAGTCTCGCTTATTGAAAGAATTACTAATGGAATCGCTGAGAAAACTTCTGAAGAAACTGCTGGAAGGATTACTGAAAGAATCCTTGGATAATTTCCTGGTTCTTGTATGCATCTTTATTAAATAATCTTCCAATACTATTCGCTGCATAAATTCCTCCAGAAATTGTTGAAATAATAAAAAATATCAACTAATCCTGGAGAAATTCGTGGGTACATCCCTGCAAAAGACGAATGAAGAATTTCTGAAATTTCTGAAGGAACTTCTTACTACATTTTTGAAAAGAACCTGAGAGGAATTTCTGAAGATATCACTTGTAGAATTCCACGAGCAATCCCTGGAAGACTTCCTGGGAAAATGCCGTAAGAATTTCCGAAGGAATCCCTGGAGTATTATCTAAAACTATATCAAGAGGAATTATTGGATAAACTCTGGGAGGAGTCCTTCGAGAAATTTGTGAAGAAATCTTTTGAGGAATTCCTAGAAGAAATCCTATATAAATTTCATGAGGGTTCCTTGGAGTAATTTCTTAAAAAAATCCTGAAAGAATTATGGGAGGGATCCCTAGAAAAGTTTTTGAAGAAATCTCTTAAGGAATTCCTAGAGAAAGTCTTGGAGGAATTACTGAAGGAACCTCTGAAGAAATTCTTGGAGTAATCCGTGAAGGAATTCCTGGAGGAATGTCTGAAGCAATTCCTGAAAAAATCTCTAGAGAGAATCCTGAAGGAATGCATGGAGCAACTTTTAAATGAATTCCTGGCGTAACCCCCTGAGGAATTCTTGGATGAGACCCAGTAGCAATTCCAGGATAAATACCTGATGGAGCTCTTGGAGCAACTCCTGGTGAAATATCCAGAGGAATTCTGGAAGGGATTTCTGGAGAAATTTCTAGAAAAATCCCTTGAGAAATTTCAGAAGGATTTCCTGGAAGATTCCTAAGAGGAATTTCTGGAGGATTTCCTGGATGAATTTTCGAAGAATTTCCTGGAAGAATCTCTGAAAATATCTGAAATCTACAAGATGTCCAGGAGCATTTCCTGGAAGAATTCCTGAAGAAATTCCTGGAGTTATTCCCGGAGGAGTTCCTGAAGAAATTCCTTAATAAAATCCTGAAGGAATGCCTGGAGGAATTCCTAGAAGTATTCCTGTGAGAAGTGTTGGAGGAATCCTTGAAGGAATTCCTGAATGAATCTCTAGAGAAATTCTTGAAAGAATTATTGGATGAATTTTTGGAGATATCTCTAAAGGAAATCTGGAAAATTTGTTTTTCTGAAATAATCCCTTGAGAAATTCCTGAAGGGTTTTCTAGAGGAACTTCTGAAGGGATTCCTGGAGACATTTTCGAAGGAATTACTGAACTAATGCCTAGTGGAATCCTTAGAGAAATTTGTGAGAAATCCCAGGAGGAATTCCTGAAGCAACTCCTAGAGGAATTTCTATAGGAATTCCTGAAAGTATCCCTGGAAAAAAATCCTGGAAGGATTTCTGAAGAAATCCCTAGAAGATTCTTAGAGGAATTTCTGAACGATTTCCTGGATGAATCTTTGAAGTATTTCTTGGAGGAATCTTCGAAGGATTTCCTGGAGGAATTCTGGAGAAACGCCCTGGAGAAATTCATGGAGAAATCCCAGGAGGAATCATTGAAACAATTCTTGAAACAATATTTGGAGTAATTCCTGGAGAAATGCCTGAAGGTTTCCCTAAAAAATCCTCAAGGTATTCCTGGAGAATTTTCTGCAAGAATTTTTGAAGAAATTCCTAAAGGATTTTCTGGAGAAATTCCTGGAGAAATTGCTGACATAATTTCTGAAGAATGTTCAGGAGCAATTTTTGTATCAACTCCTGAAGAAATTCCTGGGGCATTTCCTGGAGATTTTCCTGCAGGAGTTCCTGGAGCAATTCCTAGACTAAATCCTAGAGGAATTCCTGGAGATATTTCTGTGAGAATTTCTGGAGGAATATCTGGAAGCTTACCTGGAGGAATCCCCTAGAGGAATCATTTGATGAAATAGTTATTGGATGAATTTCTGGAGGAATCTCTAAAGAAACTCTGGGCGATTTTTTTGTAAAAATTTGTAAAAATCTTGAAAAGTTCCTGGAGGAATTTCTAGAGGAATTTCTGGAGGAATTCATGAAGAAATCCTCAAGGGAATTTTTGAAAAATCCCTGGAGGAATCCTTAGAGAAATTCGTGCAGAAATCCCCGAAGAAGTTTCTGGAAGAATTCTCTTTGCAGAATTCCTGAAAGAATCGCTGCAGCAATTACTGGAGGAAAATCTGGAAGAATTCCTGAAGGAATCCCTGGAAAAATTTCAAAGGGTCTTCCTAGAGACAATCCTTGAAGAATTTTTGAAGGGATCCCTGAAGGATTTCATAAAGAAATTCTTGGATGAATTTATGACAGAATTTATGGAGGAATTTCTAGATCAATGCCTGGTGAATTTTCTGGAGAATTTTCCTATATTTGAGGAATGCCTGCCTGAATTCCTGAAGGAATATCAGGAGGGATCTCTGAAGGAATCGCTGAAAAGAACCCTGGAAAATTTTCTTCATGAATCCAAGTTGGAATCCCTGGAAAATCCCTGAATAAATTCCTGGAAGAATGCCGAGGAGAATTCGTAGTGGAATTCTTGGAGGTACCCTTGAATAAACTCCTGGAGAAATCTTTGGAGGAATTCCTGTAGGAGTATCTGGAAAAACCCTTGGAGGAATCCCCTGAATAATTACTGGAAAAAATCCCGTAGGAATTCCTGATGGAATTCTTGGAGGAATCCCTAAAGCAGTTCCTGAAGAAAACTCTAGAGGAATTCCTGAAGAATCCCAAGGAACTCCCAAGAGAATCCCTAAACAGTTCCTGAAGGAAGTACTGAATTTATACCTGGAGGAGTTCCTTCAAGAATTCAAGGAGAAATTCCTGAAGGAATCCTAAGAAAAGTTATTGGGGGAATTTTTAAAATAAGTTGTTCCAGAAAGAATCACAGAAGGAATTCCCGAGTGAAGCCTTGGAGAAATTCCTGGAGGAGTTTCTGGAAGATACCCTAGAGGAAAGCGTGTAGGGATTACCTGAGGAATCTCTGGAGAAACTCCTGGAGGAATCTCTACAAGAATTCTTGGAAGCATTTCTGAAGGAATTCCTAGAGGAATATGATAAAAAAAATTAGAGGCATTTCAGTAGAATTTCTTGGAGGAGTTTTTAGAGGAATCCCTGAAACAATCCCCAGAGAAATCACTGGAAGAATTCTAAGAGGAATTCCTGAACAAATTCGTGGAGAAATCCCATGATAAGTTCCTGAATAAATCACAGATGGAATTCTTGGAGAAATCCTGAAGTAATTCTAGAAAGAGTGGATGAACTTTTGGATGAATCCCTGTAGCAGTTCCTGAAGGAATCCCTGCAGGCGTTCCTGTAGAAACCCCAGGATGAATCCTGGAAGCAATTCCAAGAGGCATTCCTAAGGGAATCCATATAAAGTTCCTGGAGAAAGTACTGGATTAATTCCTGGAGGAATTCCTGAAAGAATTCAAAGAGGAAGTCCTAAAGAAATTCTTAAAAGAGTTCCTGGGGAATTGTTGGAGGAATTTTTAAAATTATTCCTGCAGTTGTTCCTGAAATAAACACAGAAGTAATGATCTCAGGATGAATTCCTGAAGAAATTCAATGAGGAATCTCATAAGCAATCCCATGAGGAATTTTTTTTTATCTGTATTAACGAGATTTTCAGTCCTTGGCTAGTTCATCTCGGGACCCACGTTTTACTTCCCTTCCGAAGGAAGAACTCACATTGGGTGTGTTTTTTTTTTCGGAAGTGGGATTTGATCCCTCGGGGTGAAATGCCTGTGCTTTAACTAACCATCACACCAGGTCCGAGGAATTACTTAGGAAATCCCAGGAAAGTTTTCTCAACAATTCTTGAAACAATTTCTGTAGGAATGCCTAGAAGAAATAAAATTGTAGGAATCCATGTTTCCAGTGATCTGTAAATTTATTCTTATATACACGTGATTGCTTTGAAACAATAAAACACAAGGATTGTCACGATGACTGTAAAGTTCGAACCAATATACAACATTTCTGTATTGTACGTAATTTTGTGAAGATTTTGTAGTTTTGATGATTCACACTTCTCACAAATGCTTTGAAAAAGTTTTCCTATGTGCACGTGATTATTTTCAAGCAATAAAACACAAGGAATGTCGCGTTGAACGTAAAGTTCGAACTGAAAATACGAATTCCCTGTATTATACGTGATTTTGTGAAAATTTTGTAGTTACTAAAACACACACTTTTCACAATCGATTGGAAGAAGTTTTATAATGTACACGTGATTGTTTTCAAGCAATAAACACAAGGGTTGTCGAGATGGCCGTGAAGTTCAAACTGAAAAAACACATTTCCTGTAATATACGTGGTTTTGTGAAAATGTTGTAGTTCCTAAAATACACACTTTTCACAATTGTTCGAAAAAAGTTTTCTCATCTACGCGTGATTGTTTTCAAGCAATAAAACACAGGGGTTGTCGCGATGAATGTAAAGTTCAAACCGAATATACAAATTTTCTGTATTATACGTAATTTTGTGAAGATTTTGAAATTTTATGATCACACTTGTCCCCATTTATCTGTAGATGTATTCTTATGTACACGCGATTATTTTCAAGCAATATAACATAGGGATTGTCGCGATGAACGTAAAATTCAAACTGAAAATAAAAATTCCCTGTATTGTACGTGATTTTATGAAACTTTTGTAGTTTCTAAAATACACACTTTTCACAATCGTTTGGAAAAAGCCTGCTCATGTGCACGTGATTGTTTTTAAGCAATAAACACAAGGATTGTCGCGATGGACGTGAAGTTCAAACTGAAAAGACAAATTTCCTGTATTATACGTGATTTTGTGAAAATGTTGTAGTTCCTAAAATACACACTTTTCACAATCGTTCGGAAAAAGTTTTCTCATCTACACGTGATTGTTTTCAAGCAATAAAACACAGGGGTTGTCGCGATGAATGTAAAGTTCAAACCGAATATACAAATTTTCTGTATTACACGCAAATTTGTGAAGATTTTGTAGTTTTTATGAATCACACTTGTCCTCATTTATCTGTAAATGTATTCTTATGTACACGTGATTGTTTTCAAGCAATATAACATGAGGATTGTCGCGTTGAACGTGAAGTTCAAACTGAAAATACTAATTTCCTGTATTATACGTGATTTTATGAAAATTTTGTAGTTTCTGAGATTCACATTTTTCACAATCGTTCGGAAAAAGATTTCTCATGTGCACGTGATTGGTTTCAAGCAATAAAACACAGGGGTTGTCGCGATGAATACAAAGTTCAAATCGAATATACAAATTTTCTGTATTATACGTAATTTTGTGAAGATTTTATAGTCTTAAATAATGAGTATCTCCATATATTTCTTTGCAATAATTTTGCTTTATTAATATGGGCAATTCAACATTAAAATAAGCGTGGAAACTAATTTACATTCGGAATGGCTCCAGAAAAACAGCATTTTTAAGGTACTTGCTCCGAGTTTTTGAGTACTCAAAAATAGAACTTTGGTCAAATCCATAGTTTGAAAATTTTATATTCATCTAGAAGGCTGGGAAAATTCATAGCTTCAAAAATTTTGCAAATCGGATAAAAAACGGCTGAGATATTAGCAGTTGAAAAATACCGTTCCCACTGTTTTGAGGCATGGCAGTTGGTGTAAGTGATTTATAGCATGGCAGTGGGAGTGTTTTAATAGTGATTTGGCTAGTGAACAACATGGCGCATAGGCAATCGGCGCGCAAATTGTGCGCTGGTGTGCGGATATGAGTTAATCGTCGCAAAGTACCCAACATACATTATACCCTGGCGCGCAACCAAGAGGTCGAAGAAAAATTTGTCGAAATGCTTAAAATTCTCGAGAAGCTCAATAAAAAGCTAAAGAGATGATGCTAGTGCTGCAGAAGGAGGCGGCCAATAAAGGCACCTCCTACAAAGCACTAGCTCAAGAGGTGCAGGTGCAGAGCCCTGAGACGAAGGCGACTCTCCAGTGTAAAAACCTGGACGAGATCACCGACGCAGAGAAGCTCGCAGCCGCACAAGCGGCAAATATGCGAGGTAGATGCACCAAGTGCTTCCATCCGCCTGCGGAGATCGCCACAATCAAACTCCCTGTAAGGGAGGTAAACAAGGCAACTGCAGTCGGCAAGATCAGAGAAGGCTGGTCCGTTTGCCGGCTCAGTATCTACGAGCCGCTAGAAGAGTGCAAATCGTGCGCATGTAAAGGCCCCGACAAGAGCATACTCTACAGGAAGTCCGGAGTGGAGGTCTATATCGCCAGGAAATACAATTCGGCACCAAAATGCCTAATATGCACGGCGAACATGGGTCACACGACGGGAGGGCCTAAAAGTCTGGGCAGCGATGTCGGAACCCTAAACCCATACCCAGAAATGGACGCGAACCGGTATACTGGTTGTGTCCAGAAACCGCAGAACTCCGCGCATTCTGCCTAAGAGCTAGAAGGAGGATGCAAAGAGCTCGCACCGATGAGGGTGGAATGGAGCGAAGTGAGGCCTACATGGCGGCTAAACTGGCACTGAACAAAGAGATTAAGGCACGAAAGCGGGCGTGCTTCGAAAATCTCTGCCAGGCAGCCAACACAACCCCTTAGGGTGATGCCTACGGAGTAGTCATGGCCAAAACGGAGGGCGCATCAGCACCCCCAGAACTCTCCTCCGAGATGCTGCAGAAGATCGTTGAAACGCTGTTGCCGCGCCACGATACAAGATCATCGGCTCCCGTCCCCTATGGCCAAACCGACCAAAGCGAGGTCGCCTCGGTAACGAACGACGAGCTCATCGCAATAGCGAAGTCGCATAAGTTGTGGTCCGGACGGTGTCCCGACAGTAGCCATCAAGATTGACAGAGAATTCCGGAGAGGTGGAAAAAAGATCGGTTCTACTGCCGAAACCCGGGGAACAATCTGACGGCCGTCTGCATACAGACCTATCTGCCTTCTGGACACCGCCGGAAAACAGTTGGATCGGATCATTCTGTCGAGGCTGATGGTCTATACTATACCGAGAATCCCGATGACTCCGGCCTCTCGGATAACCAGTTCGGCTTCCGGAAAGGTCGACCGACTGTAGACGATATAAGGGCTGTAATCAAAACGGCCGAGATAGCGCTCGAAAAGAAGCGAGCGGGAATCCGCTTTATCATAACAACAAATTTATCATTTTCCATTGCTCGGGTAGCATCTCTGTCCGAAACGAATGATGTTATGCGTTTTTCTGTTTTTTAGTCAGTGGCTCAAATGAAATGTGCACCTGACTGCGAAATATGCATGATCATGAGAGAGAACTGAAAATGCATGTTTCGCACACTGTTTACAATATGGATATGTATGTATCTCATTGGCTAGCGACCAGCCGCTCTATGATGATCGACTCGGGGGTGGGCATTTGATTTGCTGATAAAAGTTTTTGCTTTCTTTGTGACGACCACCGACTCGCATTTTTTTAGTCTTCACCAGAATTTGAACACAACAACGCCGGCGATTAACACTACTGAGCTGACTGGACGCAATAAACCTACGACTTCGACCAACGAGGGATGGATGGAAGGAAGGAAATACGACCAGCGAAGCGTGGCTCCCCTCGAGCAGTAGGTATGTAGATGATGATGAGGAGAGCCCCCAGCAGCGTGAGTGGCACCTCGGTTGGCCGGTCCCGTCGTGGACGCGCTGCTGAGCCGGTAATTTAGCTGTTCACGCAGTAGGCCTCTGCGGATATCTAGGCAGCCATGATGGCACTTTTGGATGACCGTTTGCGCATAGCTTGCTATACTTATGTGTGTTATGCTTGCTGGATCCAATGTGAAAGGTGGATAGGATCTAAGTGTAGCATCTATCTGGGTAATTAAAGCTATGTGATGAGTCAGATTATCAGTATGCTACATTCTGGCCATACTTTTTTACACAGCTCTTCCTTTTTCCCCTACTGCCTACTCTGTTCAGCATCGTACTATATGTATTTTTGACACGCTTCAAAATTTTGGTTCATATTAGCTTTCCAGGGCAACACGTGTGACTAATATATTCATGGGCACGCTTTGTATGGCGATAATAACGATATGGTAAAGTATTCTTGTAAGAATAGCTCGTGGTTTGCTGTATCCTTTGTCTGGAAAGATATCATAGAAAGTTTGAAATAAAAGCTTAAGCAAACATTGGATATTCCCCTGGATGCATCTGGTAGATTTCTTTGGATGAATCTGGTAGATTCCCCTGGGATGAATCCGGGAGATTCCCCTGGGATGAATCTGGGAGATTCCCCTGGGATGAATCCGGGAGAATCCCCTGGGATGAATCTGGGAGATTCCCCTGGGATGAATTTGGGAGATTCCCCTGGGATGAATCTGGGAGATTCCCCTGGGATGAATCTGGGAGATTCCCCTGGGATGAATCTGGGAGATTCCCCTGGGATGAATCCGGGAGATTCCCCTGGAATGAATCCGGGAGATTCCCCTGGAATGAATCTGGGAGATTCCCCTGGGATGAAACTGGAAGATTCCCCTGGGATGAATTTGGGAGATTCCCCTGGGATGAATCTGGGAGATTCCCCTGGGATGAATCTGGGAGATTCCCCTGGGATGAATCTGGGAGATTCCCCTGGGATGAATCCGGGAGATTCCCCTGGAATGAATCCGGGAGATTCCCCTGGAATGAATCTGGGAGATTCCCCTGGGATGAATCTGGAAGATTCCCCTGGGATGAATCTGGAAGATTCCCCTGGGATGAATCTGGGAGATTCCCCTGGGATGAATCTGGGAGATTCCCCTGGGATGAATCTGGGAGATTCCCCTGGGATGAATCCGGGAGATTCCCCTGGGATGAATCCGGGAGATTCCCCTGGGATGAATCCGGGAGATTCCCCTGGGATGAATCCGGGAGATTCCCCTGGGATGAATCCGGGAGATTCCCCTGGGATGAATCCGGGAGATTCCCCTGGGATGAATCCGGGAGATTCCCCTGGGATGAATCCGGGAGATTCCCCTGGGATGAATCCGGGAGATTCCCCTGGGATGAATCCGGGAGATTCCCCTGGGATGAATCCGGGAGATTCCCCTGGGATGAATCCGGGAGATTCCCCTGGGATGAATCCGGGAGATTCCCCTGGGATGAATCCGGGAGATTCCCCTGGGATGAATCCGGGAGATTCCCCTGGGATGAATCTGGGAGATTCCCCTGGGATGAATCTGGGAGATTCCCCTGGGATGAATCTGGGAGATTCCCCTGGGATGAATCTGGGAGATTGAGCTAAGATGAATCTGGAAGATTGAGCTGGGATGAATCTGGCAGATTCCCCTGGGAAGAATCTGGCAGATTCCCCTGGGATGAATCTGGGAGATTCCCCTGGGATGAATCTGGGAGATTCCCCTGGGATGAATCTGGGAGATTCCCCTGGGATGAATCTGGGAGATTCCCCTGGGATGAATCTGGGAGATTCTCCTGGGATGAATCTGGGAGATTCCCCTGGGATGAATCTGGGAGATTCCCCTGGGATGAATCTGGGAGATTCCCCTGGGATGAATCTGGGAGATTCCCCTGGGATGAATCTGGGAGATTCCCCTGGGATGAATCTGGGAGATTCCCCTGGGATGAATCTGGGAGATTCCCCTGGGATGAATCTGGGAGATTCCCCTGGGATGAATCTGGGAGATTCCCCTGGGATGAATCTGGGAGATTCCCCTGGGATGAATCTGGGAGATTCCCCTGGGATGAATCTGGGAGATTCCCCTGGGATGAATCTGGGAGATTCCCCTGGGATGAATCTGGGAGATTCCCCTGGGATGAATCTGGGAGATTCCCCTGGGATGAATCTGGGAGATTCCCCTGGGATGAATCTGGGAGATTCCCCTGGGATGAATCTGGGAGATTCCCCTGGGATGAATCTGGGAGATTACCCTGGGATGAATCTGGGAGATTCCCCTGGGATGAATCTGGGAGATTGAGCTAAGATGAATCTGGAAGATTGAGCTGGGATGAATCTGGCAGATTCCCCTGGGATGAATCTGGGAGATTCCCCTGGGATGAATCTGGGAGATTCCCCTGGGATGAATCTGGGAGATTCCCCTGGGATGAATCTGGGAGATTCCCCTGGGATGAATCTGGGAGATTCCCCTGGGATGAATCTGGGAGATTCCCCTGGGATGAATCTGGGAGATTCCCCTGGGATGAATCTGGGAGATTCCCCTGGGATGAATCTGGGAGATTCCCCTGGGATGAATCTGGGAGATTCCCCTGGGATGAATCTGGGAGATTCCCCTGGGATGAATCTGGGAGATTCCCCTGGGATGAATCTGGGAGATTCCCCTGGGATGAATCTGGGAGATTCCCCTGGGATGAATCTGGGAGATTCCCCTGGGATGAATCTGGGAGATTCCCCTGGGATGAATCTGGGAGATTCCCCTGGGATGAATCTGGGAGATTCCCCTGGGATGAATCTGGGAGATTCCCCTGGGATGAATCTGGGAGATTCCCCTGGGATGAATCTGGGAGATTCCCCTGGGATGAATCTGGGAGATTACCCTGGGATGAATCTGGGAGATTAACCTGGGATGAATCTGGGAGATTTTCCTGGGATGAATCTGGGAGATTACCCTGAGATGAATCTGGGAGATTACCCTGGGATGAATCCGGGAGATTCCCCTGGGATGAATCCGGGAGATTCCCCTGGGATGAATCTGGGAGATTCCCCTGGGATGAATCTGGGAGATTCCCCTGGGATGAATCTGGGAGATTCCCCTGGGATGAATCTGGGAGATTCCCCTGGGATGAATCTGGGAGATTCCCCTGGGATGAATCTGGGAGATTCCCCTGGGATGAATCTGGGAGATTGAGCTAAGATGAATCTGGAAGATTGAGCTGGAATGAATCTGGCAGATTCCCCTGGGATGAATCTGGGAGATTCCCCTGGGATGAATCTGGGAGATTCCCCTGGGATGAATCTGGGAGATTCCCCTGGGATGAATATGGGAGATTCCCCTGGGATGAATCTGGGAGATCCCATTGGTAGATTCCTCTCTAGAAGAGAGGAATCCGGGGATTCTCTCCGGAAGAGAGGAATCCGGGGATTCTCTCCGGAAGAGAGGAATCCAGGGATTCTCTCCGGAAGAGAGGAATCCGGGGATTCTCTCCGGAAGAGAGGAATCCGGGGATTCTCTCCGGAAAAGAGGAATCCGGGGATTCTCTCCGGAAGAGAGGAATCCGGGGATTCTCTCCGGAAGAGAGGAATCCGGGGATTCTCTCCGGAAGAGAGGAATCCGGGGATTCTCTCCGGAAGAGAGGAATCCGGGGATTCTCTCCTGAAGAGAGGAATCCGGGGATTCTCTCCGGAAGAGAGGAATCCGGGGATTCTCTCCGGAAGAGAGGAATCCGGGGATTCTCTCCGGAAGAGAGGAATCCGGCGATTCTCTCCAGAAGAGAGGAATCCGGAGATTCTCTCCGGAAGAGAGGAATCCGGGGATTCTCTCCGGAAGAGAGGAATCCGGGGATTCTCTTCGGAAGAGAGGAATCCGGGGATTCTCTCCGGAAGAGAGGAATCCGGGGATTCTCTCCGGAAGAGAGGAATCCGGCGATTCTCTCCAGAAGAGAGGAATCCGGAGATTCTCTCCGGAAGAGAGGAATCCGGGGATTCTCTTCGGAAGAGAGGAATCCGGGGATTCTCTCCGGAAGAGAGGAATCTGGGGATTCTCTCCGGAAGAGAGGAATCCGGGGGTTCTCTCTGGAAGAGAGCAATCCGGTGGTTCTCTCTGGTAGAGAGGAATCCGGGGATTCTTTCTGGAAGAGAGGGATCCGCGAATTCTCTCTGGAAGAGAGGAATTTAGGAATTCTCTCTGGAAGAGAGGAATTTAGGGATTCTCTCCAGAAAAAAGGCATCCGGGTATTCTCTCTGGATTCCAGAGATTCAATATGTGAGAGGTAGTACATAATCCATGAAATTGTTTCTGGTGGAGAGGAATCTACGGATTTTCTCTGGGAAAGAGGAATCCACGGATTCTCTTTGAGAGAAAGAAATCCACGGATTCTCTCCATGATTTACTCTGCGAAATCCCCGGACTCTCTCTGGAAGGTAAGAATCTACGGATTCTCTCTGGGAGAGTGGAATTCACGGATTCTCTCTGGGATAAAAATCTTATTATTCTGCTGTTTTTCTCAATATTCTACTGTTTTTGAGTTCAAGAGAAATATAGTAGCGATCAAAATATCGAGCTTAATCGTTATATTCAATTAAAAAAACTGGATTTTACATTATCAATAGGACCCGATAGACCGATGAAAAACAAATGTGTGCGCCTAGATAGCTGCAACCGTTTAAGTATAGGATCTCTCTTATACCCCTTGTGCGTCATTGTGATGTTCAGACTGCTGCAGAGTATATCTCAATTTGAATTACCCCTTGAAAAGCAAATTGCATTATATTTTGACAACTATGCTCACCAAACACAAACATCAACAAGTTAAACCAAATACAAACATCCCAGCGATGAAAACAACTCACCGAACGTCACACACACTCCCACGCAAAATGCAGGGGTATGGAAAGTGCATGCATCGAAGCGAAAGCACCGACACGAACTCGAGTCAGATCACGCGAATCATCGATCAAAGCGCAATCGGTGATAATTATGAATGAAGCTCCGTCTATCGGTCGGTCGGTCGCCTCGCGAAAGCCATCACCAATACACTCGTGGCGAAACAGACTCTGTTGTGTGGAACGAATCTGTGAAGCAACAATCGCTCGCGACGACCGTGTCCATGTCGCGTCGTTTGAGTGTGTCTGTTCCCTCTACAATGGCGACGATGGTTGTGTGGTAGGGTTCACGGTTTGTCTGTCGTTCCCGTGCTCTCGAGGGTCAAGTCGCCAGTTAGTTGTTCGCTACATTTCTACGCGTACGGCGGCGTTTCGGTGAATTCGGTGGCTTCACGACTAGTTTTGTGTCATTATTGTGTATAGAGAGGGAATATATGTGAAAGGATTCGCATAAACGCAACCCTTAGCATTCCATGCAAACCGTCAACCCCTTTTTATGTGAGTCGGAACTGGAATGCCGTGTTCGGGGAAGAAACGGAAACATCCGGTGTGACAGTTTAGAAGTGCAAAGGTTTCACTTTTGATACCGAAGTAAGTGATGTATTGTGAAGTTCGTGCGAAACAATCGCACGATTGGGCAACGATGAGAACAATCGAAGTCGGCGGCGCGATGGTGGTTGATGGCGCTAATTGACAGTTCCGCTCTGTCGGCCAGTTTCCCCTCCGGCGATTGCGATTGCGATTTCGAGTGTACGAATTCTCTCGGTGTGTGACCTATCCACCCCGAAGGGTTTCGATAATCACTGGCATGCTGATGGTGTTAGTTTAGTAGTGCGATGGTGTGGTACAGTGCGATCAGAACAGGATTGATTGCGTGAGGGATCGTATTTAAGTACGGTGATCGCGATGATCATCGTTGTGCGGTCAGAGGTTGTTTCACTGGCTACTTGGATCGGATTAAATGTTAATTGCTGATGAGAAATGTTGATCATGACAGTCGTTGGTGTAAATTTTGCACACTTTGTGGTATTCTGTATTGAAATTGTTAATTTTGTTTTGTTTTGTGAAATTTTTGTTACTGTTGTTGATTTTTGATAGATTTTTAAATTATTTAGAGATTTTTTGAATAAAGAAATAATATAGAAGTTGCAAAAAGCATTAGTACATATAAAGTAAGTTGAATTCAAATCAATAAATTAGTACAAATTGAACAAGACGATCAAAATTTGACCAAAAAAGATGTCATGACATTTTAAAATCATTTCAAAACTTTATTGGTGTCATCGAAATATATCAATCAAAACTCCAGCAAAGCAGTCTATAATCGAATCAAACAGGAAAGGGAATAAAAACAAAACTCTCACGAAGACCATCGAACACCAACGCTTAGGCGACGACGACGGAGGATACATGCTATCACACTCATACACCTGCAGCAGCAGCGTCGCGCTTGAACCCGTACACACGCATCCAAACAGTGAAAAAAAAAAACTGCTGGAAACAAAACACGGTGTGAAGACGGTGCAAAGAAAATAGAATATTCTGTCGAAATAAAAGAGTGTGAGCGAGAGAGACATCTATCGACAGAGGGGTCCAAGCAATGAGACAAAACAGCAAAACACCGGTTTTTTGGTCATTTGCGTGGTGGTGGTTGCCGCGCCGCTGATGTTATTGTTATTGATCGAAGAAGAAGCAGAAGAAAAACAAGGGGGTGAAAAAGAATCGCGCTGTTGATGTTCAACAACGATCGCCGCCGTCGTTTCGTTTTGTTCGCGGGGTCCACACGAACCAAAGAGACACACGACGAACGAACGAACGACCGTCGAAAAGGGAGACCAAGAGAATGTAGTAGATAGCTACGCGGTGAAGCGAACTATCGACGAAGAGTGCCGTGGCGCGCGCGCGCCTGGTGAAGGGAGTAAAACAAAAAGTTCAACGATGAAATGAAGCCTACTTTGATACTTACCTTGCGCCATGGCTTAAGGCTTGCCCGGGTTATTGCTTGCTACTCTTTCTCGATGCGATGCGGCGATGATGGTGATGGGATGGTTGTTTGTTGATTTTGCGTTTTTTTTTCTTCTTGTGTTGAAATTCGTTTCTTTATTTTAGCTTCAAGTGAGAATGTTTGATACAAGCACAAAGCCACGGTGGTGATTGGCGATTAATTAAGGTGAAATTCGAGCGGAAGGCGGGAAGAAAGTTGGGAAAAATAAGAAGAAAGTGACATTAACCTTAATGCAGGAATGGAACGAAGGTGTACTGGAAATAGTACAAGGCAAGGCAATGAATGAATGAAACGGGCCAAGATTTAAAGTGTGAAACGAGAAAAGTGTCATTGATGGACGCAACAGTTTGAAGAAGATGCATTGAAAATTTAAGAAACATGTATCTACTTTAGCTGGGCGGATAACGGTCACTGGATTAAAGACAACCAAAGATAAATACAGTGGAACGACAAGTCTTCATTTGCTTAACAAAAGGTAAGTTCAGATGATAAAAAAATACATAAAACAAAATATAAGTGTATTTTGCTGAAATAGGATTCATAAAAGTTCATTAATTTTCTTGCTTTGATTATTCCAAAGGCAATCTGCATCATACTGCTCTATTGTTACATTTTGATGCCATAGTGCATTCGAAAAAAGTTACATATGGACTTGTGAAAAATCGCATACTGGTGGGATTCGAACCCACAACTGCTTATTTGCTAGTCTGGCGCTTTAACCACCTCATCTACGGCTTGGACATTTAACTCTGAGGAATAGAAAGCCAAACCGACTCCGAGCTCACAACATGGTCTCCCCTTTCTTCACTATCACCATTTTCTCCTGGTACTGATAATAAATCGCTTGAAACTCCGACAAGAAATTTCTCAGGCTCCATCACGCAATGTGTTCAAATTTTGACAAGGATTTCCGATACATACTTTCAATTCCTCCGGATGGTGACAAGGAATCCCTCCACATTCCGATGAAAAATATCTCTGGATTCCATTGAAGAAGTTCTTGCTATTTGACAAGAACTCTCTCTCGTTTTGGCATGATATATCTCTGGATTCTGCAAAAGAATCTTTAAATTCCGACAAGGATTTTTCAGCTTTCGATACTTATTCTCTCCGGGTTTCAACGAGAAATCTCTGCGAATACTGACAAGGAATCGCCGGATTCCGATAAGAATTTCTACAAGAAATCTCACCAAAATCCGACAACTTTTTCTCCAAATTCTAAAGAGGATCTTCTTCAAAATTTTTAAAAATAAAGTATATTTTTATTTTAAAAGTAAAGTCTGGCAAAAAATCTCTGAATTTTGACAAGAACCCCACATGTGTTCAGCACGTGTTTTCTTCGGATATCGATAAGAAATCTTATCTAGTTTCAATAAAGAATAATCGGATTCTGACAAGGATTCTTTCTCGATTCAGACACGTTTCTCTCTACATTTCAATAGAGATTCTCGTCAACAAAGAATCGCCAGATTCGAGCAAGGCCTTTCTCTTTTCGCACACGTATCTATCCGGATTTCAACAAAGAATCTGTCCCGTTTCCGAAAAGAAATCTCCAAATTTCATCAAGGAATGTGTTCTAAGCCCGACAAGAATTCACTCCGGATCATGATAAAAAAAAAACGCTCCTTAATATAACAAGGAATTTTTAAAGATTCTTACAAGAATTCACATTGAATTGTGACATAAATTATCTTGTGGGTTTCGGACATGAATCTCGAAGGAATTATGTATCGCAATTCCGACGACAACTTTTTCTATATTCTCCTGTGGGATCTTGGAACCACAATTCTTTTGAGGTTAACATAAGGAATCTAGAGACTCGTACAAGGAATCTCTGCGAGTTCTGATGAGGATATTCGATTAGTAAGGGAAGATTCATTTATTACGTCCATCGTTTTTCGGGATTTCTAGACCCCCCCCCCCACTATTTTCCTATACCTAGTACACGTACTGTCACACTTTCTTAGACCCCCCCCCCTCCCCCCAAAATGTTGGACGTAATTTTTGAACGTTCCCTAATTGCTCCTTATTCAGAAACTCGATCTCTTCGGATTTGTTGTCTATAATCTAGGATCTGTGATCGTTTGGACAGCGGGTCTTGTTTAGGGACTTGCTGCTATACCTCAGTCAATTTTCAACCGATTTACTTGAGTGTCCAAAATAGGCCCCCCTGCCCAAATGGTCCCGAACCCTATTATCCGGATTTCAACAAATAAGGATTCTTCCTGGATTCCCCGTAATCTGTTCAAATTCTGACAAGGATTCATGGCACAGACTCCGAATTGGGACAGAAAAAAACATTTCTTCCGATTCCACAAGAAAATCCTTGTGCAAAAAAGAATTTGAGAATGAATCCCTACAGATTTGTACGGAGAACATCTCTGGATTTCGGCAGGGGTCCTGTTTCGATTTTTGACACATTCTCTCTGAATTCCGATAACAAATCCCATAGGATTTCGACAGTAAATTTATCCACATTCTTACAAAGAATCGTTTCAGATTATAACATGAAATGGCTTTGAATTGCAGCAAAAAATATCTCCAAATTCAAACAAGGAAACCCCATGAACTTAGAACAAAAATCCATATAAATTGAATCAGTCCCTATTCCGCAAAGCTTCTCCGAGTGTCAACAAGAACTCGCCCGTTTCCAATTCACATTCTCGATACAGGTGTTTTTCAAGTATTTGGGATGGAAATCAATAAAAATTACCAACAACAATCTCTTACGTATCCCTAACGAATTCCTCAAAATATACTGTCAGAACTCCGGATACTGGCAGCGAATTTCTCTGGAATCTTACAAAGATTCTATGGATTCCAACAAGGAATTTCTCCGTATTTTATTAACCCTCTAATACCCAATTTTTTGATTTTGTTCTAAATATCATTTTTCGTCGTCTTAAATCGATACGCGAATTGTTGCCATTCAATACAAAAGAAACAATGACATCCGAAGGGTGACTAAAACATCATTTTTTCAATGATTTAAAAAAAAAATGTTAATAGGTTTCAAAAGACACCAAAAACCATTCTGAGATATACAGAACAGTCCTAAACATCAGCTAAAAATACACAAGTTTTCATTGCCCAGGCAAGACAAAATACAAAAATGCTCAACTATACCTCGTCTAAAGACGGGGTTGGGTATTAGAGGGTTAAGGAAGTTCTTCGGATCTTCACAAGGGTTCTCTCTCGATTGCGACATGAAAACTCTCCAGATTCTAATCAAATATATCCAAGTACATCTGAATTCCAAGAAGGATTCCTCCCGTTGTCGATACGCATTCTCTCCGGAATCAAACGAGAAATCTCTCCGAATTCGGTAAGAAATCTCTGAAGAATTTATTAAGAAATGTATTCTTACTCAAAATCATCGGATTTCGCAAGCAATATCTCCGGAATCTGTAATCTACCCAAGTTCTCAAAAAAGTTTCTCTTTCAATTCCAACATAAAATCTACCCGTAATCTGAAAAAGAATGCAACCAAGAAACCTGATTTAGACAAGATTCCGACAAAAAAATCTCTCCGCATTTTCAAAAGGAATCCATCAAGGATTCTCTTTGGATACCTACAAATAATCTTCCGGATTCCGACAAGGATGCTCTTTCGAACTCCAACTAGAAACCCCTTTTTATTACGGCGATTTTTACGAGAATTTTGACACGTAATCAATTTGAATTCCGACGAAAAATCGGTACAAGCTCCAACAAGCAATCTCCCTGCATTTCGTAAAGAGCTCAAGATGGATTCTCTATCGATTTCAAAATAGAAATCTGTCCGAATTCCAACAAAGAGCCTACGAATTCCGATAGGGATCGAAGTCCTATCCGTCCTTCCACATGACACATTTTTCCCGATTTCGACATGAAATTTATTCGAGTTCCGACTAAGAATAACCGAATCCAGACAAGAATTATTAAAAGATTCGGACACTGAAAGATAACGGGTTCCTACAAAGATATTTTTTCGGATTTCGGTATGAAATCTCCAACTATTTTGACAGAAGTTTCTGACAAGGACTTCCAATTTTTCGACCAGCATTCCCCTTATATTCCGGCGAGCAATGTCTTTGAAAATCTCCGAACTCCGACAAGGACTCGCCCGTTTCTAACACGCGTCTTCTTCAGATTTCGACAACAAATCTTCTCGGGTTCTGAGTCATATCTCGCCGAACCTTGTCAGAATCCGTTCGGAAAATGAACAAGAAATCTAACCGAAACTATTCTTGCAAGACGGCAAGAATTCTCACAGGATATTAACAAGAAAACTGTACGGATTCCATCAAGGAATTTCTTAGGATTCTCACAAGGATTTTCTTCTGACTCTAACATGTAGTCTCACAACAAGGAGTCACTTTTGATTTCGAATACACATTACGGCTGTTGCAATTACTACCGAAAATCGGTTTGACAAATAATCCTCTCGATGTACTCGATGACCTGGAGGACTCTCGATGTAGACACGAAATCTGTCCAGATTCGAACTAAAAATACGTTCAATGCCTTACTTACCTTACCTTACCGGTCAGGCTAAGGCCTAAGTGGCCCCTGCTAGACATAGTAGCCGTCTCCTTTCTACTCGGTCCATGGCTGTTTGTCTCCAGTTCCGCTCTCTGCGAAGGGTCCGCAGATCGTCCTCCACCTGATCGACTCATCTAGCTCGCTGCGTACCACGTCTTGTACGGGTCGGATGACTCTTGAAAACCATTTTAGTCGGGTTGCTATCCGACATCCTGATGACGATGGTTGGTTCTCTCAGCAGCTGATGCAGCTCGTGATTCATTCGACACCCCGCCGTAGATGGTACGCAACACCTTCCGTTCGAAAACTCCAAGGGCGCGTTGATCCTATAAACGAAGGGTCCATGCTTCGTGCCCATACAGGACTACCGGTCTAATCAGCGTTTTGTAGATAGTTAACTTCATGTGACAGCGAACTTTGTTCAATCGTAGATTCCTGAGGAGTTCAAAGTAAGCTTGATTTCCTGCCACAGTGCGTCTCTCAATTTCTGTCCTGATGTCGTTATCGGGAGTCACCAGTGAGCCAAAATACAAAAATTCTTAAACCGCCTCGTTTTCATTACCGTAGAGAGAAGTTCGAAGTGGCGGGTGCGGTTATTCCTCCCTGGAGCCTTTTGCCATCATGTACTTTGTATTCGACACATTTATGACTAATCCGATTCGCCTGGCTTCACTCTTTAGTCGGATGTACGTTTCCGCTATCGTCTCAAATTTACGAGCAATAATTTCAATATCATCAGCGAAACCAAGCAGCTGAACTGACTTCGCAAAAATCGTTCCACTCGTGTTTATACCTGCTCCCCTAATTACACCCTCCAAAGCAATGTTGAACAGCATGCACGAAAGACCATCACCTTGCTGTAACCCTCGGCGAAATTCGAAGGGACTCGAGAGTGTCCCCGATACTCGACCTACGCACATCACTCGATCTATCGTTGTCCTGATTGATCTTATCAGTTTATCCGGGAATCCGTGTTCGTGCATAATCTGCCATAGCTGGTCTCGAGCGATTGTATCATACGCCGATTTGAAATCGATGAACAAGTGATGTGTGGGCACGTTGTATTCGCGGCATTTCTGCAACACCTGGCGGATGGCGAGCATCTGATCCGTTGTAGCGCGTTTACCCATGAATCCAGCCTGGTATTGCTCCACGAACTCTCTTGCAATCGGTGATAGACGGCGGCATAACATTTGAGAGAGTATCTTGTAGGCAGCGCTCAGTAGTGTGATCGCGCGGTAGTTCCCGCAATCCAACTTGTCGCCCTTTTTGTAGATGGGACACACGATACCTTCCATCCATTCCTCCGGTAATACTTCCTCCTCCCCAATCTTGGTAATGACCCAGTGTAGTGCTCTCACCAGTGCTTCTCCACCGTATTTTAGAAGCTCGCTTGGTAGATGATCTGCTCCAGCGGCCTTGTTGTTTTTCAACCGGCCAACCTCCTCCTCAATCTCTTGAAGGTCAGGGGCCGGAAGTCCTTCGTCCTGTGCACATACTCCTAGATCTGTTACCACGCCACCTTCGGTACTTGCAACGTCGCCATTGAGGTGCTCATCGTAATGCTGCCGCCACCTCTCGACCACCTCACGCTCGCTCGTGAGAATATTCCCGTGATTATCTCGGCACATGTCGGCTTGCGGCACGAAGCCTCTGCGCGAGCGGTTCAGCTTCTCGTAGAACTTTCGTGTGTCCTTAGCGCGGTACAGCTCTTCCAACGCTTCGCGATCTCGTTCTTCCTGCTGGCGCTTCTTCATCCGGAAGACTGAGTTCTGCCTGTTCCGCGCCTGTTTGTAACGTGCCTCATTCGCTCTCGTACGGTGTTGCAGCATTCTCGCCCATGCTGCATTCTTCTCGTTTTTCAACTGTTCACATTCGCCGTCGTACCAGTCGTTTCTGTGATTCGGAGTCGCGAAGCTTAGTGCTGTAGCCGAGGTACTACCTATGGCGGATCGGATGTCCCTCCAGCCATCTACAAGTGTAGCTGCGCCAAGCTGCTATTCCGTTGGTAGGGCCACTGCTAATTGCTGCGCGTAGTCTTGAGCCACTTCTACGTTACGAAGTTGCTCGATGTTGAGCCGCGGCGTTCGACTTCGACGCGTGGTGATAACTGTCGAAAGTTTTGAGCGCATGCATACAGCGACTAAGTAGTGATCCGAATCTATATTCGCGCTGCGGTATGTGCGGACGTTGGTTATATCCGAGAAGAATTAACCGTCGATTAGAACGTGGTCGATTTGGTTTTCTGTTTGGTGGTCGGGTGATCTCCAGGTGGCTTTGTGGATATCTTTGCGGGGGAAGAAGGTGCTTCGGACTACCATACCACGGGGGGCTGCAAAGTTTACGCATCGCTGGCCGTTTTCATTCGATACGGCGTGCAGGCTGTTTCGCCTGATTACCGGTCTGTACATTTCCTCCCTTCCTACCTGCGCGTTCATGTCGCCGACAACGATTTTCACGTCACGCTGCGAGCAACCATCGTATGTTTGCTCTAACTGCGCGTAGAACGCTTCTTTCTCGTTATTGGGTCTCCCTTCGTGTGGGCAGTGGACGGTGATGATGCTGTAGTTGAAGAAACGGCCCTTAACTCTCAACATGCACATCCTTGCGTTGATCGGCTGCCACCCGATCACACGTTGTCGCATCTTGCCCAACACTATAAATCCTGTTCCCAGTTCATTGGTGGTGCCACAGCTTTGGTGGAAGGTAGCCGCTCGATGGCCGCTTTTCCACACTTTCTGTCCAGTCCAACAAAGTTCCTGCAACGCCACGATGTCGAAGTTGCGGGGATGTAGTTCGTCGTAGATTATCCTGTCACATCCTGCGAAACCTAGTGACTTGCAATTCCATGTTCCAAGTTTCTAATCGTACATAGTCCTTATTTCGTCGCGTGGGTCTTTGCCGATTGTATCGAGTCGTATTTTCTCCTATGTTATTCGCAATGGGGATTTTTACGGGTGGCTTATTGGGCCTACGCCAACACTCCTGTCTCGCCGGAGGGCCATCGTGCCAGTTCTGTTTAACGTCCCAACCAACACTGGGACGACCACGCTGATGGGGCTACCACCTTGAATCTAGCTGGGCGTGGTGCAGCGTTTCTTACTCAGCCGCTGGATGCCAGAACAGACACTGCTTGAGCCGCACCTCCTTGGTGAACAGACGCTCGGATCGTACCTCCTCAATCTAGCTGAAGTCAGAAGGACAACAGTGCCCAGGCTGCACTACCAGCTAAGCACACAACTCTTAGCTGGCGATCTTTGTCATCACTTGACCCGTGGAAGCATGAGGTAGGAACTTGTGAGGACCAGAGCTATATTGGACGCTCTCCTTATCGACTCACCGTTTGGCAGCCCACAATCACTTATAAGTTTTAACTGACTAGTTTGGTGTCGTTTGCTTGGCTGAAGAAAAATTTTACTATAAAATCTTCAATATCCATAGCGGTAGTTTTTTTTTTTGCTTTTTCGTGAGCATTGTCATGGTATGTACATAGACAAACAAACGTAACACTTGCGAAATTTTCATTGACCATGCCTTTAACGATCATTTTAAATCTTGATTGTGGCTTTCATAACCAGAAGCGCGCACATCGTTTTTCTTTGCATTTGACGTTTCACTTTAGCACATTCTGTTGATGATATTGCACAACACAGTGTTTCGTGAAACATTTCGTGAAACATTTCCACCAGGTGGTGGTAGTGTGAACTGGACGATGGATTTTCACGAAAATGGTTCTAGGTGTTTCTTCTGTTTGTCTGTGGTATGTATCTCTCATGCATTTGTTGTTGTTGAAGTTACTCGCTTTCTTCCGATCATAAAGTCTGTTATCTAAGAGGTATTTTTTTTTTGCAGATAAACTAGACGTATACGCTTATTTAAAACTTTTATTTTACAGCTTTTGTCTTGGAAACAAGGTTTCTTCCATGATTCTTATTACCAACAGGTTTTCAACACTGTTAAGAGATTTTCCACCAGCCACTTACAATAAAAAGTATGACACTATCAATGTTTTTGATCACAACACTGGATCGCGTCTAAGTTTCTAATAAATACTATAGTAACTATGAATAATTAAATAAAAATATCATGAAAACAACTTGTCAAATTCAGGCGTTAGCCTTTACAATAAAATCAGCATCAAACTATAATTATAATTCTTGAAATAATTTACACAGAAAATAGTTCTTTTTGTCACTAAATGTAAAAATTGTGAAATGTTTGAAATGTCTTTTTTGTTTATTAGTTTACCATCACCAAATTTTTATTGTAGATAGCATATATTTGGACCGTTTCCCCTAAAAAAATTACGTTTGTAAAAAGATAGGGTTTTGAGATATTTGAGTTTTTGTGACAAAAATATTTTTTTTAATATAAAAAAATATTTATTTTACAGTGTGCATTTTCTTAGGAACCACAATTTAGTTATCTAGCTCTGCTGAAAAATTCATAACAATCGAACAATCCGTTTTTTCTGTACACCTTTTGAACTATTTTTGAACCATTTTCGCATACATCCTTTTGAAAAGTTAGTCGTGACTGAATATGAAGATTTGATATCGAAAAATGGCGAGTTAGATAATATTGAAAAACTGTGCAAAGTTTCAGAATTCCTCAACTACGAAATGTGCGGTCATCTATGCTCATGCTCATGCTCATTATCAAGTTTCCAGTATTCATCGAGGAGCTGGCTTTTTAGTATCTGGGCAATATTTTCGGCCAACGGTTTGCCGGGTAAGGTATCCAATCCATCAATTGAATAAGGTCATGCAATTCAACATCATCTTTGGTAGCCGATTCAATTTCCTCTAAAGACGCCGATCTTGGACATGTGTCCACTGCTATTTTTTGTTTTATTCTTTCGGATTCTTCATCAAGTGTTGGATCCGAATCGGGCACACGTTGACAAAGCCGAGAGAGTACGTCTGCGATATTGCTGTTTCCTGGAAGATACATGACTTTGTAAACGTAATACTTACTTACCTTACCGGTCAGGCTAAGGCCGGGGTGGCCTCTGCTGTACATAGTAGCCGCCTCCATTCCACTCGGTCCATGGCTGTTTGTCTCCAGTTCCGCACTCTGCGTAGGGTCCGCAGATCGTCCTCCACTTGGTCGACCCACCTAGCTCGCTGCGCTCCACGTCTTCTTGTACCGGTCGGATGACTCTCGAGAACCATTTTAGTCGGGTTGCTATCCGACATCCTGATGACGTGACCCGCCCACCGTAGCCTCCAGATTTTCGCGGTATGGACGATGGTTGGTTCTCCCAGCAGCTGATGCAGCTCGTGGTTCATTCGCCTTCTCCAAGTCCCGTCTTCCATCTGCACTCCGCCGTAGATGGTACGCAACACCTTCCGTTCGAAAACTCCAAGGGCGCGTTGGTCCTCTGCACGTAGGGTCCATGTTTCGTGCCCAAAAAACGTAATACATCAACCTCAATTTTCATATCTCAATTCCAGGCGAGAGCCTCAAGCGATATTCGAGCAACGCCATTTGAACATCTTGAACCCCCTGGACACATCCCTGAAACCATAGAAAACACCATAAAGCATATGTTAAATTCCAGGCAAATTGATTGAGACTTCCATGGAACTCTTTGAAATTCCTGAAACCCATGAGGTCCCATGCTGAATCCTTTTTCCACGCAATCTCCCAAAACCCTTTCAAAATCATTCCCGACAGTTTTTGTTGCGCTTCAGTTCGCCTGTTTGTCCCTTCCCTCTTTATTCTTCCTGAAAACTTCTTTTGGTCTCCTCCATAACCCGTCTTTGGAGTTCTCCTTCCATTTGATTGCTAACTTGTAAGCAAACATCGTGCCCTCCCAGCTTGATTAAAAGACACGGACACCGTCTTCGGCCAGAGGCTGTACAGACTTAGGCACGGAATTTAACACTAGACAACGGACACGACACATATTACAAGCACCAGAGGATACGAGGAAGAAACATTTCTTGCGAAAAGTTTCATCGCTCTGAGCGGCCACCAGGCTCCACAATGACGATGACAGGTACTGGCGCGTTCTTCCACGCGCACAACTGACAGCTGCATAAAACTTACACATACCGTTCCGATCCATGTCTGCCATCGCTTGCGAAAGCACACACCTCGCGTGCTGCCGTTTCTTCCTGCAGTCGGTTCGTTTCTCATCTACACTTACCACCCTGCACCGTTTCCTGACAGCTTTCCTATCCATCATTCGTTTGCATCTCTCGGCGTATACAAGTTATTGCCTTTAGTTTCGTTTTATTTTCCACAAATTGTGTATTTTTCACTAGCGAGGGCATTCAGGAATGCCATATATACAGATTTGTCTGTATTATACAGTTTTTTGAATATCTGTACATATTGTGTTAAATATGAAATTCAGATTTTTTCTTGTGCAGGATACAGATTTTTCACCAGAATGGTGAATTGATTTCAGATTTTTGAACAAGTACACAGGTAGTTAGGTATCTGGCAACCCTGAAGGCATAATTTTCAGAATGTCCCTCAGGTGGTAGTACATATTCCAAACGAATTACTTCAGACTGTAAAAGGGGTGCAAAGACGTCGCTGAAGGGTTCCATTTCAATTTCAATATCGATTCCTTTCACTTGATTTGCTTAATTTCCAATATTGGATGGATGGATGGCGCAAACCCGGAAAGCAAACACCTTGATGGTGTTTCCGAATGATTGATTCTCGCTGCCGTAAATTGAAATGTAAGTGAATTTCATTCGTGGAACCACTTCCTAAGTGCGTCATTCCCTACCAACTCCAGAATTTTCGAATTTCATTTTTCGTTTCTAACAACTCCCATTCGGACGGCGTTTTCGTATGGCTTCCGTTGAAAAATTCCTCCCTCGATCACACTTCCCTGAATGCAGGAGACAAGTTTCAAACAAATGTCGAGTCCAACAGCAGCAGCAGCACCAGCCTATATGGAAACGTAAAAATGCTTAGTCCGTAAAAAAACTGAATCCCAAGAACCTGAAGACTTTGAAACGAGAAAAAAAGGGAGAGAGGAAAAAAGATTCTTCATTCTCGTTACAACAGGCGACAACGACGACGACGACGATGACGATGAATGCTCCGAACAACCAGGAACGATTCACCGTCGAGCGTTAGCCTTTTGCGAGTGTTCGTCGTCCGTCAGACTGCTCTGGAGATTGTGGGGTGTTACTCACTGTACCTTAAGGCAGGGGTTCCCAACTTGTTTTCATAATCGTAAAATAAACTTTCTGTCTGTACTTCTTCAAAAGAAATATCAAAGAAGCTTTTAAACAGCCAACCATATTTTCAAGTCTACTTGTGTCATAAATTTCTATATTATCGTAAATATTCTCGATTATCTGAGTCTGTGTAGAAGTAAACAAAGCTAGAATTATTAAGCACATTTGTATGCAAGTTTTTAAATCGTTTTTAAACGTTTCAAATGAACTCTTTTAGAGATACTAAAAGCAATAGGAGGCAATCAGTGAAGTACTAGATTGAAAGTAGTGAACTGGATTTTTGTATGGTGAGATGATCAATTCTCCATTTCTGCAATGAAATGGTGCAAACAGCGTGGGTATTATGATTTCTTGACTTATTTGATGCTGTTTGAGCAAAACTTTGGGTAACTGTGTTGTTGAACTTGCATTAGGGAACGTCCATAAATTACGTCACGCTTTTAGGGGGGAGGGGGGGTTGAGTAAAGTGTGACAACCCATACAAAAATTTCAGAGGTCTCATACAAAAAGTGTGACATAGGGGGGAGGGGGGGTTGAAAATGGGCAATTTTTGGGTGACGTAATTTATGGACGCTCCCTTAAATAAATAATACAACAACAAAGATACCCAAACTTTTACTCAAACTGCATCAAGTTAGCCAAGAAATCATATAACTTACGCTGTTTGCACCAATTCATTGCAAAAATTGATAATTGAACATCTCACCATACAAAAATTCAGCTCACTACTTTCAATCTAGTACTTCACTGATTGCCTCCTATTAATAAATGAGCATATGTAGTTCTGACGTTTCGGTCTCGTGTGGATCTTCTCCAGAGCCTCAATTGATACAACTTTTCGTTGACTATTGTTCCTGAAATTGTCGTTGTATATGAATTAAGATCAACAGAGAATTGTTGTCCTAGTTATCAGGTTCCACAAAGATCTTAGAAGGAGTTTCAAACATTCTTCAAAAATTCTTGTAATATCAAAATTCAACAATATTCTTCAACTATTGTTTTGATAGTAATAAGTGAAATTGAAGAAGGAATGTCTCGGTTCTTCAGAGAAGTTTTGAAAATTGAATTACTAGATCTAGATCTAGATCTATCTTAAAATCATTCATCATATGCAAAAAAACACATTCAATCAAACGTCCTATTCGCCACTTCATCCAACTTGTTGTCCAAATAACTGTAAAATCTCATTGCCTACACTCAACCCGAAAGGGCACCCGAATCATCCTCGCACAGAGCCATGTCTCGATCCGCACACAGTTCATCTGCCTGCCGGAGTGTGGAGTCTAATCAGACGACCATCAAAACAGAACACGGTAAAAAAATCTGCGCGACTACCGAGCCGACCCGGACTGGATCGGATCGGATGGATCCGCGGATTGTGGACCAGCAGAAGAAGAATGGAAGGTGAGCTGCTGGCTGGAAGAAGGGTAACTGACTGGAAATAATACACCTCTTCGTTTTGGTCTTTGGTCCGTCCCGTCCGTTCCATGTTTTACCACACATGCTTATGATGAGCATTCATCACCATCGCACTTGTTTCGGCGGCGGGGCCAGCAGCAGCACAGCCAGCCAGGGGTTTTATTTCTCTCGTCGTCAGCATATTCCAGCATCGTCGGTCGATGTCGTCGTCGTCGTTTGCGTCTTCGTCATCGGTTCAGTTTGATGGGGGTTCTCAACTAAGGCCGAGAAAGGCTATGTACATGCACATCTAGATTGAGTTTGAATAAGGACGAAAGGAATATGATTCTCATCATTTCTTCTTCAAATTGATCTCACAAGATGCACGTAGGATTGCAACACAGTCTACACGCAGAAAAATTACGCTTGTTTAAAACAATAAATCGCATGGTTCATTTTCAAACAGTTACTGAGAATTTACTTATTCCAAAGTTATATTTAACCCTCTAATACCCAAATTTTTGATTTTGATCTAAATATCATTTTTCGTCATCTAAAATCGATTTAAACATGTTTTGGAAGATGATTCTTTTTAATTCCCGATTTCGTGAATTTCAGTATTTGATTTTTCTAATTTTTATTTTTGAACTTCCCCACACTTTTATATTTTTCCTGGAAGCCAATTTGGGAAACGGATTTTTTGGAATGAAAACATTTTGAGATTTTATGATTATTGTTGAAATATTATTATTTTAATTTTTTTCCGCAGAAAATTTGATTTTCCGTGTAATTTTTAGGAAAATAATTTTAGAGTGTATTCGATTCCCTTAAACTATTAAACAAGGATAGAATGATTTGGGAAAAATTTAAAATATGTTAATTGTAGCGATTCAATACAAAATAAACAATGACTTCTAAAAGGTGACTAAAAGCGGCACAGTTCGCTTTGGTTGCATAACTTGTAGGCGTTATATACACTGTGCTGTGGGAGTTGGAATGAAGGGAAACGAATTTTTGCAATTCGTTTCTGGTTGAGAGAGAGAGAGAGAGAAAGTGGATAGAAAGATACAAAGTAGGATGAAAGGGACGGGCCAGGGATTGAACTCATGACCTTCTGCATACGAATCAGAAGCGGTAGCCACTAGACCACCAAGCCCGTCTAGATTGTAACACAGTCTAGCATTTTATGGACAAAATCTGCAACCATATTTGCATATTGTCCTTATAATTTGAAGAAGAGAGGATCGATGAACAGAACTCGATCGTGTTACTTTCGCCCTTCATCAAGCTAAATCTCGAACTATTTATTTTCAGTTCATCTCTTCAAAATTTGAACCTTGTCCGACACTAGATTCGCGGCTGTAATTCTCCAATATCGATGACTGGCGTTGTCGCAGCAAACATAACAGTCAAAAGTAGCAAGTTAGAGAATGGTTTTCCAGCGAAACTAATTAGTCCAAAACGTTCAATGATTAAAAAAGATCGTTCAATTCGATCATTGAAGCAAACTTTTCCGCTACTTATACAGGTCCGCAATTGCTTGACCCCACCAGTTAGCCGGTGTGGTCTCCCATTTCTAAGGTAGACTCGCCGTCATGGTCGCATAGTACACACGCGAGAGCACCGCTACCAGCTCGACGCCATCTAAACCAAGTAGGTTTCGTTCACGGCGGAGCGCCTCCCTAAATACACTCAAACCTCCGTTTAAGTCGAAAACATTAAAGTAAACTACATTAAAGTCCCTCTATTTCAGTAACGCAACTTAAATGGAAATTGACTGTATTCACATCAAATGAAAATGTGCATATGCTACGGTATCGAAAATATCTGTTCTTTGAAAAGGTCATTAGGATGAATAGGCCGAATAGGGACCTTTTCGGCCCGGTAATGAGGCTGAATACATCATTAGGTCAAATAGATTACTAAGCTGAATACGTCATTGGGCGTGGGCTGCAAAAACCGTTAGACCGCATAGAGGTGTAGGACGAAGAGGTCTTTTGGCCGAAGACCTATTCGGCCTAATGACCTATTCGGCCTAATGACCTATTCGGCCTAATGACCTATTCGGCCTAATGACCTATTCGGCCTAATGACCTATTCGGCCTAATGACCTATTCGGCCTAATGACCTATTCGGCCTAATGACCTATTCGGCCTAATGACCTATTCGGCCTAATGACCTATTCGGCCTAATGACCTATTCGGCCTAATGACCTATTCGGCCTAATGACCTATTCGGCCTAATGACCTATTCGGCCTAATGACCTATTCGGCCTAATGACCTATTCGGCCTAATGACCTATTCGGCCTAATGACCTATTCGGCCTAATGACCTATTCGGCTTAATGACCTATTCGGCCTAATGACCTATTCGGCTTAATGACCTATTCGGCCTAATGACCTATTCGACCCAATGACCTATTCGGCCTAATGACCTATTCGGCCTAATGACCTATTCGGCCCAGTGACCTATTCGGCCTAATGACCTATTCTGCCTAGTGACCTATTCGGCCTAATTAACTTTTCGGCCCAATGATCTATTCCGCCAAATAAACACTTTGATGTAACAATATTTTTCGGACGCACGACCTTTTTCCGACCAAACGATATATCGGCCTGGTGACCTATTCGGCCCAACAACGTTTTCGGCCTAATGGCCTTTTAGACCTCATACAGTTTTCCGCCTAACGATACATTGGCTAATTTCGATTATAACGGGTGGCCACTAAATAACGGGAATGCTTTGAATGTGCTCTTAAAAATATATGATCTTTAAAAATGGCAATCTGAATTTAACTATCATAAAGGTTTAACAATGTACGTCCATGGAAAATATAAAATTTAAGAAAGTTGAACGTAGTAATTTGTATAGTATTTTTTTGCAGTGATGTTGGAGCAACTGCTTTGTACGACTTTTCAGAGTTAACTTTCACGCATTTTCTGCGTCTGTGAAATCGTTGGTCAAAATAAATGGTTTCTCAGCTACCTTTAGCATCTACACACTCAAACAGTAATAAGAAAAAATGGGGATACTGACTTGTTTTTTTTTTTTGCTTTGGTTGTAGCCTTTTCCCGTAAATGACATTTATAGAAATTTCCAAAAAATGTTATTTTTCTGTATCACCAAAACGTGTCGATGTAATTTGTGCACTGCGGTTCATTGTTGAACTTTTTTTGTGCTATTTTTTTTTATAACGAACCATTTACATGTTGTTCAATGTGTAAATGTGATTTGATGTAAATATTTGTTATTTAACAAGGCATTCTATTGATTTATCCAGCCCATGTAACAAAAGAAGATTTTGTTATGTGAAATGATATCATGCTTATTGGTTTTACTAGTTTTCCTCTATTTCCTTCAGGATCTGTTTCTTGGGATGCCGAAATGTGGAATTCATTCAAAACCGGGCGGGTTCTAGTTTTATAATGGTTTACTATTAACTTTTTTTACGGTTGTTTTGAGCAATCAGTAGAGCCGTCCAAGGCGTTTTGGTAGTGCTTCCTGTTTCAATGTCGTTTTCTGCAGAACAGAATAAGTTGACACAAAATAAAAAATACGCTGACTTTGTGGATAGATAGACGATGGTTTTGTCTAAAAAATGTTTACTCTATGGACGCTTCTATTGTTTTTAATCAGCTGCTAAAAGCATTCCCGAGAGCATGAACTTAAGTCAGCTTTAAGTCAAAAACTGATTCCATTTCGTAATATATCCATTTACGTATTAGATCCATTTAAATATTCCCGGCTCATTACTTTAATGGAGGTTTGACTGTACCGCTTCGTCTAAGTATAATGTCTTCCATCTGTGAGGGCTTGACCTTGGCCTAGCCGCCTCTACCTCTACCCGCTGCCTGCTGTTGTCGATACTATAGCGAACCGCCAGGTAATCGCTGTCTGTGTAGCTATCTTCTACTCTCCAGTTCGAACGACTTGTTAGGCCAGGACTACGAAAAGTAACGTCAATAATCAACTCCGCACTATTCCGTGGGACGGGTCAGCCTTTTCAGGCCCACTCTTCCCAGCTTTCCGGGACACCTGGCTGGTGTCCGACTTGCCGACCTTCGTGGTTAATATCCGCCTAGCCTTGCGGACACCGCCAGACAGGTCCTCACCTGACGGCTGCTTCACCCGCTTCTGCGAGTGCTTATCTGAAGCAGTCTCATCCGCCACACTTTTTGGACTTCCTGCGAAAGCGAAGGCCTCCGTCTGGGTAGACTTCGTAACCACTACTTTCACCGGTTTCGGCGCTGCTGCAGTTTTCACTAGTCCCACGTGATCCTGCTTGGCATCGTCCTTCGACTTACGAAGTCGCAACAGGGCCGTTCTCAGGTCCTTACTTATGTTGGACTTCGTGGACACAAAGTCGATGGTCTTGCCAAGCTGCTGCTCAACCACCTCAGTAACGGACAACCCTTCTCGCTTTTTGTTGATGGCCTTCTTCAACCACGCTCCGTCCCATATCTCCACCGGTAGGCTAGCCGGGGAATGAATCGGAGCTCCCACGCTGGAGCTGTGTGCGCAGCTTCGCGCTCCTGCCTCCTCGCTTCTCCTGAACGGAGTCTAGCCAACTCACTTCTTGCGAAGGGGCTAGCCTCGCCGCTACCACTAGCTTCTGATTGATTTGTTTGTAAGTCTTCATAGTTCATCCCAAGAGCTGCACGGGAAAGGAGGTCCACCACGCCAGAGCCCTGCATTAACCCGACAAGGGACGAAATACTGTGGCGACCCCTCGATCACTCATTCCTCGGCACGAGTCGCTTGACACCTTGAATTGGGGTTAGTAGTCCTATTCTTAATCGGCAACTACGCGGCGATTCTCCAACCTGGCTCTCCAGCGAAGTTGAAAAGCGTTGATTTCGGTCCGCCTGTTGACGTCCGTCCGACTCATGAACGCAGTAATAGACCATCGAATGCAGAGTACTGCTGAGAGTGGGGAGGTCCACGGCCCTCTCAGGGACCATCACCTCAATGGCAAGGCGTTGCAAGACTTTGTTGCAGCGGACTTTAGTATGGTTCAGGGAGTTTTCTGAAATATTACAAGGTGTTTCAAGACGTTCTGGGGGGTTTTGACAGGCTTTCGCTAGAGATTGAGGGAAGTCTACGATGGGTTTAGGATGGTTTTCTGAGAGGTTTTAATACATTCAAGAAGTTTCAGTGGATTTAAGAGGATTTCAAGGGGCTTCATTATGGTTTTTGGGAAGTCTATGGGAGTGCCAGTAGAGTTTTCAAATGAGTTATTGGTCATACCAGGAAGTTTCAAGGCGTTTCATTGAATTTTAGGGCGCATCATTAGTGTTTAGGGAAATTTACGGAGCTTTAATGAGGGTTTTCTAAAGGTTTTCAAGAGATTTTAAATTATTTCAATTTATGTCAGAGGATGTTACAGACTAGTAGAGTACCATGGGGGCTTTGAAGGCGCTCAATAAAGTATCAGGGGGAGTAGAATTGAGGGAAGTCTACGAAATTCTCAAAGGGGGTTTCAAGGCATTTCAACGCATTGCAGTACGGTTTAAGAAGGGTTCTAGGGCTTTCAGAGACCTTCAGGAAAGTTTTAGGTGAATTTTACAGGGGTTTCAAGGCATTCCAGGGGATTTCAATAGGTTGGACGGGGCTTAAGGGTGTTTCAAGCAGCTATAGGGGAGTCGGAAGGGTGATTTTAGTTGGATTTCTAGAGGTTTCACAGGTTAACAGGTTCAAAGATTTCCAGAGGTTTTAGGGAGAAATCCATTTGATGAGGTGCCATAGACGTCCCACGAAAACGGTAAGAGGCAATCGAATGTTGAGCACTACTGAGAGCGGGGAGTCCCACGGCACTCTCGGGAATCTTCACCACAATGACAACGGCTGTTACGCTACATGTAACGTGCAGCGCTGTGAAATAGTGTTGAGGATTCGCCGATCACCAACCTAGGACTCGCCACCAGTCCCAGTGGAGCGTCAAAAACTAGTCGGATTTGGCGATATCCAGCTCCCTTCCTGACGGTGATTCACTGTGGATTTTACCCCATCAAGAACTTCGCCAGAATTATTCCACTCAACGCACGAAGTCTGTTGGCCACACTTTCTGACTCTTCTTTTTATCTACGTCATGCGGTGTCATGTTCCGATAAGCCGACAAAAAGCTTCTTTCGGTAATGTCTGGGGACATGTTTTAGCCTTTCGGCGAGTCGAGCCACATCTACCACTCTACTAAAGGAGGAGGGGCGCACAGTGGGAAAAATCGACCCAAAAAACGGATCTTTTAACGCCGCTGGTTTCGGTACGTGAAGTTGACCATTTCTGACGTAAAAAAATACGAGAAATCGATTGGTGCTAATTTCATTCACCGCACGGCACGGGAAGTGGTCCATTTTGCCCCATTTTGCCCTTTTTTCATACAAAAAGAGAATTAAAATGTACTTTCAAACAACTAACACGACTGTAGATCATTGAAAATAGCTGCAGGTGTAATTAGAAGTTTATAGGAATCACAAGAATACATGAAAGATCCTTTTAAATGCTTATTTTGCCCTATATGCCCCAACAACTGTCACATATTCACATTTTTTCCTAATAATGAATGGATTTTTAATGTTACTGACTTAAAACTGATTTGTTTGGCATAAACAAAAAGCGGTAGATCGTTTATCACCAGAATAATCTACGGGAGTTGTCCAATTTGCCCCATTTTGCCCTATTTTCATGAAAAAATGAGATTTATAATGTTTTTATGAAAAACAAATACTGCTGTGGATCGTTGAAATTAGTTTTAGGTGCAATTGAAAGCTAACAGTTATCATGCGTATAAATGAAAGATATTTTCCCTATTTTACCCTACATGCCCCTAAAACTGCTGAATAATAACATGTTTTGTATGATTATGTAATGTCGCTGGATGCAATACATGAAGCCCTGGATCATTTTTGATATATACTAATGCGGTTTATCGATTAATACTACAATCATTCTCGGAATGGTATATATATAGCTGTCCATTTTACCCCAATTTTTCCTGATTTTGTCATGTAGTGAATAAATAAATTTTCCCTGATTTTTTGTCAAGTAATGAATAAATTAATTTCCCTTATTAGCATTGGTACTGAAACCAATCTTATCAAAAAGACATATATATGATTTTTTCTATAATTTTAGCTTTTGATGGGGAACTAAGGGCAAAATAAGCATTTTATAAAATATGTCAACTATGCGCTAAACTGATTAAATGGGGCGTCTCAAAGCAAATTATATATATTTAAGATGCCCCATTTAATCAGTCGTGTGCATTTTTAGGTATATGGGCCACAAATTAAGATTAGGGTTAGTGCTTATTATACCCTGTATTCCCCACCAAAGTCATATGTTTTAACTGTCCTTTCGAATACATTGGTTTCAGTAACAAAAGTCCATCAGTTTGGACATAAGCAAATGGGGGAAATCAGTTCATTCATGAGGCGACAACAAATCAGGGAAAATTGGGGTAAAATGGACAGCTATTTTTACCCTACCGTGAATGATTCTAAACCTTATCGATAAACCGTATTTGTATATATAAAAAATGATCTAGGATTTCATGGATTGTAACCAGTGACATTACAAAATAATAGAAAAAATGTTATCATCCAGCAGTTATAGGGGCATGTAGGGCAAAATAGGGAAAATAACTTTCATTTATGCGCATGATAGCTGTTAGCTTCATATTGCAACTAAAAATAATTTCAACGTTCCATTATAGTATCTGTTTATAATAAATGCATTTTAAATCTCATTTTTCTATGATAATAGGGCAAAATGGGGCAAATTGGACAACTACTGAAAATGATTCTGGTGATAACAGATCTAGCGCTTCTTGTTTATGCAAAAAAAAAAGAAAATCAAATCAGTAACATTTAAAATCCATTGGTAATCATGTAAAATTCACAATTTCCAGCAATTGTTGGGGCATATGGGGCAAAATAAGCATTTAAAAGGATCTTTCATATATGTTTATGATTTCTATTAACCTCTAATTACACCTGCAGCTATTTTCGATGATCTACAGTCGTGTTAGTTGTTTGAAAGTACATTTTAATTCTCTTTTTGTATGAAAAAAGGGCAAAATGGGGCAAAATGGACCACTTCCCGTGCCGTGCGGTGAATGAATTTAGCACCAATCGATTTCTCGTACTTTTTTACGTCAGAAATGGTCAACTTCACGTACCGAAACCAGCGGCGTTAAAAGATCCGTTTTTTGGGTCGATTTTGCCCACTGTGGGGCGTTTCAAGTGGTTCCCAGAGGGTTTTAGGTGGTACCGGGAGGTATCCAGGGTGTTCAAGGGGGTCTCTGGAGCGTTTCAGTGGGTTTCAGGTAAATTTTCAGGAGGTCTCAGTGGCATTTCAGGAGGCCTCATGTGCTTTTCAGAGGGGTATGTGGAGAAATGTTTCAGGGGGTCATAAAGGGTCTCAGGGAGGCGTTTAAAGAGGGACACATGGGGTCACAGGAGGTACCGAGAGGTCTTAGGGGCATTTAAGAGGATCTCAGAGGGTTACATTGGGCTCTAGGGGGTCGCAGGGGTGATTCTGGGGCGTTTCAGGTATCTTAAGCCTCCCCTAAACTGCTTCTGAAAAACCACTGAACAATTTTGTTGTGGAATCTGAGAGATTCCTGGCAAGCCTCGTTGGATAAATGAACGACTCGTGCTGTAAAAATTTACTTTTTGCATCTCGTTACTTAAATAACTATTTTTTACGAGTTTCATGAATGAAACATATGAAATCAAGTGGATAGGATCAACCCACATTTTTTTTTTTCTAAACAATTGATCACGAAAGCTTTCAATGTATGCTTTCAGTTCCCCTCTTGGACCTTTAACAGTAGGTGCTGTAGACCATTCATATGAACGTTTCCCGCCAATTGTGTTTTCCATTGCCCCATAGCCCACATCGACCGTCCGACCGACACCGTCTAATTATATAATAACGAGGAAGTTGGCGAAAATATTATAATTACTATAATCCCAAGCATCGCACTGGTTTCGCCACCCAGGGCGCCTCTCATCGATAAATCTGCGAGTTCAAACGAACGTATCGTGTACAACTACGATCGATGGCAGGGTAGAGGTAGCTCATAATGTAACCCACTGCGGTTCGCGGTCAGAGGAGAAGAGGTTGGCTTGGTTTGGTACCTCCACCGCCGCACAATGAGTGAAAAATTGCTACAGTTACACGGTGCGCTGCGCAGTGGCTGCTGGCGAGCGAGCCCTTCTCTTTTTGCCTAGTTTCGGATCGCTTTCCTTACGAACGAACAACACAGATCATCGCACCGAGCATTACCTGCGCTACCTTGCAACAGTGTGGGATGTGAAAAATTAGAAAAAATCTGCTGTGATCGCGTGTTAGTAAACAAACCAATCGCCGGTATTCTTACATTAAGTCTTGAGTGACAATTTCAAATCAAGTCAGTTTTGCGGAGGTTCTGAAAACCGACATAAACCCATGTTCATACTATTTTAGTTTTATGATAGTTGTAACGCCTCTTTGAATAAATTCAATTTAAAGACCAACAGTTGAAAAGGCCGCATCAACATTGCGTAAACAAACACGATTCTGTCGAGTTGAGGCCTTCTTGGATCCACCCATGCATCTCACCACCATTAAGCTAGCTTTCTGTTAGTGTTGGTAAGGTGTGTAGGTGGAGTTCAAAAGGCCTCAAGTCGACAGAAACATGTTCGTTTACAAAATGTTGATGCGGCCTTTTCAATTGTTGGTCTTGATTTAAAAACGTGACATGGAAGGTATCATTTACCTAATACTGTTATAGCAACATCGCGCTTCATGGACATCTGTCAAGGGTAGGAATGTTAGTGAGGTCGCTGTTAGTGAGATCACCAGAAGTATGATTTGTAAGTTACATGCAATATTTGTAAGCTCTGTACAAGTTCCATCAGACTCACAGTCATAGCTTCAGAAAATATCTTCAACTTTTCCCCATCACAGACTGTTTCCAACTGCAAAATGTTAGGAAACTTCGCGAGACGCGAGCGAAGGGTTTTCTTCAGCAACAGCAGCAGCACCAGCTTGTAGGCGAAGGAAGGGGACAGCGAAGGGTTAATGAAGCAATACTCCCTTACACTACATCCAGTCGCCTCGTATCTCCACCATACAATAATGGGATGCGACGAGTGCGCTAGTAGAAGGTAATGCTGCTAGGGGTACTGTGCGAGGTACTGTGAGCAGAAAAAAAGCCACGGCGCGCGCGACCCAAACAAAACTGAAAATAACTGTTTCGGAGTTACTCGCTGGCTGGCAGGCTGGCTGGATGACTGACTGTTGCGCCGGGCCGCCAAATGCCTATACGAAGAGAGACGTACCTACCTACAAAGCTGTTCGTTCTGTTGTAATGACTTGCTGCGGCTGTGTTGGAGATCTGTGTGCTAGCTGCTCTCCTCGTCTAATGGTTGTTCTCGATTTCCATAGGTATTAGGCGCTGTCCATAAACTACGTAGACTTTTTTTGGGCCATCTCAGACCCCTCCTCCCCCCTCGTAGACTTTTGTCCACACAAAATTTTCGAAATTTGTATGGAGCGTAGACTTTGGCCGGACTCCCCCCTCCCCCCTAAGAGTCTACGTAGTTTATGGACAGGCCCTTATGGAAATTGAGGTAGTCAGTCGTTCAAAGATGAAAGCTTTGCATACTCACGCGGCGCTGGTGTCAAGCTTGGCCGGTAGGTTTGCGATAATTACTGGAGTACAATTTGTTGGAAATTTAATAAGTGACAAATGGCTCATTGTAATTATGAGAAATTACAAAGTGAAAATCTACGACAGAATGTCGAAAAACAAATGGTCGGTGACGGATCGCTTTCTTACATTATGCACTCCCTTTTGCCGATTTTTTGTCCGACATTGGATCAATAATATGCCCACTCGCATGATCCACGGCTTGTGACCATAGAGGATCGTCAATCTTGTAACAGGGTGGCCACCGAACCGGGAAAAACGGGAAAACCGGGAAAAAGACGGGAATTCGGAATGACCGGGAAAAAAGCGGGAAAAAGTCGGGAATTTGGAATGATTACCGGGAAAATTGTTGTTAAGAGTAACTTGATGTACATATTTGAATGTTTACACCTCATCGAAAATCTGCAAAATCAAAGCCAAACCAAAATACTCCTGGGATAAGGAGTGTATCAAGAAGTAGTTAAAAATGTTCAAGATGCTCTATTTCGAAGCTGAGTTGGTCTTTTCATTTCGGTTCTTCTATGAAATCTTCACAATATAGTTAAGTTTAGAACAGCTTGGAAAAATTTGGAAAATGTTTAGTATTATTGAAAATATGGTTAAATGAATACACCTCACAAAGTAAACACAAAATGCAATTTTGTTAAGATTTTTCAACATTTAAGAAATCTGTTGCGTATAAAATCTGTACGATAAAAAATCTGGAAAATATTGATGCCTGATAACAGTTATGTACACATAACATATCATTCAACACCGACTTTCAAAATTCATATTTTCGATAGAAAAATCTCCTAGGCAGCATCCATTTATTACGTAACGCTATAATCAACATTTTTCGACCCCCCCCTCCCCCCTCCGTAACGCTTTTTTTATGAAAACCCAAATTTTTTTGTATGGGCCGTAACGCTCGGCCGGACTCCCCCCCTCCCCCTAGAGCGTTACGTAATTTGTGGACGGCGCCCTATATCTACAAAATGGTCCACTCCAAAAAACGTCTATTTTCGGTCAAACTTTAAAATTCTGCTTTTAATATCTTAAAAGGTTATAAAATTCGATTTTTTTGCTCTTACTTACTCGTCAATAAATTGAAAAACATACCCTATTTAAAAAAATGCGAATTTTTCATTTTATGTATTTTTTATTTGCATAAACATGATTTGGAGGAGCATTCCTCCAAAGGGGTTCCTCAAAAATGGCCTTTTTTCATTTTAAAAAATCGCGTTTAAATGCAGTGGAGATTTTTCTTGAAAAAAAAATAATTTGCCTATATCATGAGGATTCTGGAGCTTATTATATTTGCACAAAAAAGTTAACAGTTTTCGAACATTATCGAACTTTTTTCGCAATTTCAATTTTTTAGAAGGTGTGCAAAAATTTAAAAACATGCGTTCAGTAATCTAAGTTAAAACTCCAGTTAAAAGAATATTTTCAGAAAATCATAAAAGCTATTTCTTTTTTCAAGGATTTATACAGTATCTCCAAAAATAAAATTACTTAAAAGTTGTATTAAACTATTTTTGACGCCATTGTAAACATTTTCAACTACTTTACGATGCACTCCTTACTTCTACGAAATCCCAAGGAATTCGCCTGTGCGATCACTTGGAATTTCCTTAAAACAGAACTTAGGATTCTTCAAGAAGTTTCTTCTAGAATTCTCTAGGTTTTTGTACCGCTTGATTATCATTTGGAATTCGATGAGATTTTTTCGAGGAAAGAGTTTCTTACATCTGAGATTTTTTCAAAAGTTTATTTTTGGATTAACCCGTGTCCTTTCTTAAATTTATTCTAGTTTTTTTTTAATAGATAAGAAAATCATAACCACTAAACTGGGTTTTAATAAAGACAACCTATTGCATTTTATTCAAGAATTCCTTTTAAAATTCATCAAGATTTTCCTTCCGCAATTGTAACAGGAGTTGCTCCAATCTTCAAAATTTCCTACGGGAATTCTTCCCAGATTATTTTTTTGAAATCCCTCCAGGAAATTTTTCCTCTTTTTCCTGGAGCTTCCTCTGGGGTTTCCCTAGAATTTTCTTCTGGAATTTCTCCGAAAGTTTTTTTTTTAGAAATCAATCGGGAGTTCTTTCTGGGATTCTTTACAGAGTTTCTTCTGATATTTCTCCAGGATATCATTCTGTTACTCATTCATCTCCACGAGTTCTTTGCACGATTTCTGCAGGAGTGCCTTCCGAAACTTTGATTTTGAAAACTTCCAAGAGGTTTTGCTGAATTTTAACTTTATTTTATATTTGCTTTTGGAATTTTTCCAATGTTTTTTACTGCGTTTCCTTCAAGAGTTCTTCTTGGGTATCCTCCAGGAGTTTGTTCAACGAAAACCTCCAGGAGTTGCTTATAAAAGTTGCTTTGGGAGTCGCTCCAGGAGTTGCTTTTGGGCATCCTTCAGAAGCTCCCTCTGCAAACCACCCAGGAGTTCCTTCTGGATGATCTCCCAAAATTTCTTACAAAACCTTTACGATAGCTATTTCTGGGAATACTCCAGAATCCTGAAAATCAAACTACTGCGGGAGTTTTGTAAACTCTTCCAAGAGTTTCTTGGGAAACCTTCTAGACATGTGGGAGATTCTTTTGGGAATCCTTCAAGAGTTCCTGGAGAAATCCCTAGATCGAATTCACCAAAAGTTCTATTCCCTAATTGGCAACAAACTGACTAAAATCCTAAATTCCCTAAAGGAACCTCTTCCAGAATTAATCCATTAACCCTCGAGCGATCGCGCTGTTGTGTTTTGTACAACACGTTGAAAAAAATCTCGCTTTTTGTGTTCAGTATTAGCGTGGTGCTGGCGGTGGTGGCCAACCGCGCTAGTTATGGACGGTTAAGGAATCTAGAGGAATCCACAAAAGATATACAAGGTGGAATCGCTAACAGAAGTTACTGAAGAAATCCAAGATAGTATTTTTGGAGTAATCGAAAGATGAAATCTCGGACAAAACTTTGTAAGAATCTCCAGATGTAAGTTTTTGGGGGAATACTCAGTTGGACATCCTGGAGGAATCCCCGAAAACAACTCCAATGAAGTTGCGGTAGGGCGCCTACGTTAATGAATACAATTTAAAAAAAAATGGTTCGATTATCCTCCATGTCCCCGATAATCGAGTGCGACCTTTGCTGATTTTATATGCACATCTTGCCTATTATAGATCTGTCATAGTTAGCTACCACTTCTACACTTGTTTTTTTTAAGCACAAGAAAATAAGTAAAATTATGAGTGAGGGAAAGCTTGAATTATGCACTATATAGAGCTGAATGAAAATACGCTGTAAGTAATTGTGCAGCATACGCCTTTTATGTCATCATTGGTATTTACTTCCATTTTTTTTTCCATAGATGCATTACGTCAAGAATAATATTAAACTATAAATATCTAGTACATAGTTTTCACAGGATTGCAAGTGCTTATCATCCATATGATACGGAAATTGGGCGTTACATACTGAAAAAATGTGCTTTTTAAAAACCGGGAAATTTTCAGAAATCGTACCGGGAAAACCGGGAAAAAGACGGGAATTTCAAAACTGATATTTAGTGGCCACCCTGTTGTAAGCATTTTGTCGTTTTACATTTGGTGCGGAATCTTTTTCAATCGCAGTTTTTTTTTTCTGGGGCTCGTAAAAGACTCACATTGCTATCAGCCGTTAGTAAGCATTCGAGGTAGATGAATTCCTTCAACATCCTCGTCTATCTGATGTGCACCGGAAGTGCTGCTCTTCCCTTTCGATCACCTCACGTCCGTCCATCAAAAGGCCCCGCCCTATTCCCTGAATATTTTGACTCGCGTCATGAATCCGTGGCGGGATGCGTTGAGCTTCTGCTTCTTCCAGGCGGCCCTTTTTCTCCCGAAAGAGGCGGGTCTGCTGTTTCCGCGTTCTTTCATATCTCTCCACGTTCTGCCGGGTCCCGTGCTGCAGCATGACCGCTCTCGTTGCGTTCTTCACTTCGAAAATCTATCTCACTTATCGTCCAACCAATCGTCCCTTCGGTTCCGTTCCACATACACAACGTTGATCTCCGTTGCATTGTTGATGGCTGATTTTATCGTACTCCAGCAGTCCTCGAGAGGGCCTTCATTGAACTCATCCTCGTCCGGCAACGCTGCCTCGAGATTGTGCGCGTATGCGGTGGCGACATCCGGTTGCTTCAGTTGCTCCAGATTATACAGAGGCGGCCGTCGGTACCGTACGTTTTTGATCACGGAGAATTTTTAGCGCATTTTTACTATCACCAGGAGTTGATGTTAGCGCCACGATAGGTCCTGACGTCCATAATGTCGGAGAAGTGTAGTCCGTCAATTAATACGTGGATTGGTTTGCGATCTGTCTGCTGTGGTGACCACCAGGTGTAACGATAAGGAAGGCTGTGTTGAAAAAAGGTGCTACGAATGACCATGTTTTTGGAGGCAGCGAAATCAATGAATCGTAGGCCGTTTTCGTTCGTCTGCTGGTGGGCGCTGAACTTTCCAATCGTCGGTCTGAATTCGGCAGCGATCGTACTTGCGTTCGAGCTGCGCGTAAAATGCGTCCTTGTCATCGTCGGTGTTTCCGTCCGGAGTATGGGCTGTGCACGTTTATTATGCTGAAGTTGAAGAATCGGCCGTTGATCCTCAACCTGCACCTTCTTTCGTCGATCGGCCACCAACCGATCACGCGCCTCTGCATATAACCCATCACGATGAAAGCTGTTCAAGCTCGCGTGTGTTGCTGTTGCTGCAGCTCTGGTAGATGGTATGATTATCTCTAAACGGTCGCACCATTGATCCTGTCCTACACACCTTCTGCAGCGCTACGATGCCGAACCCCGCGGTCCTTCAGAAGGTCGGAGAGTATGCGGGTTAGCGTGGTTCAAAAAATCGTTTTTGCTCCACACCGCTTATTCGATTCCTAACCAGATTATATGCCTTCTCCCAAAATTTGAGCTCATTTGGTTGAAAATTGAGACTGCACAAGCCCTTCAAAGTTTGTATGGAAATTACTATGGAAAAACGATGTTTTTCATTCAATCCACCTTAGCATTTCCCCAAGTGCCCTAGTGGGTTAGTTGACCCTTGGTAATCCTAGGCTACTTTATCAGCTATAACTTTGCCGAAGACCGCTTTCAAATCTAACGCCTCATTAATTAGTTACCGATTTTTATCCAGAATCGAAATCTTTCCTTATGATGGTTAAACTATTCGGTGGGCATCACTGCATTTTGCAGTGAAACATAGTAGCCATGATTTCAGTGTGCTATCTTTGGCGCCATATGCAGCAATGTTGCCTGCTGGGAAGCTGGAGGATCACTGTTAAAGTTTGCCCAGTTGGATACAAATCGATAACTAATTAATGAGGCTTCCGATTTGAATGCGGTCTTCGGCAAAGTTGTAGCTGATAGAGTAGCCTAGGATTTCCAAGGGTCGACAAACCCTCTAGGGCACTTGGGGAAATGCTACGATGGATTGAATGAAAAACATCGTTTTCCCATAGTAATTCCCATACAAACTTTGAAGGGCTTGTGCAGTCTCAATTATCAACCAAATGAGCTCAAATTTTGGGAGAAGGCATATAATCTGGTTAGGAATCGAATAGGCGGTGAGGAGCAAAAACGATTTTTTGAACCACGCTAATGCGGGTGCTCTCAATGATGTTGAGAGATCGGCAGTTTCACGTACCGAGTTTCCCATCGCAAGTCCTTATTGTTCGCTGGGTCTCGGCCGTTGGTCTTGGTTCGTATTATTCTGCTGCTGATTTTCCGTTACAATGTTTTTTTCATGGCTGACTCGTAGGGCCGGACAGCAACCCCCTACTTTCCGGAGGACCCTAGTTAACAGTTGGGTTCAGAGCTCTTCCCTGGCACTCGAACGTTGATCAGCCACTGTTATGAGCCACTCCTACTGGAGAGCAGACGTTCAGGTTTGCATAAGCAAACCCCCCCCCCCCCCCCCCTTCGCTGTCAGTTTACGACCAAAGTTCGTGACGGGATGCGTTGAGATTACGTCAGGGTTTCTTAAGAACAGCACAGCAATTGCATTTCCTTGCTCTCTGCTTCGTCAAGGCGGCGATTTTTCACCCAAAAAAGGTATCTCCGTTTTTGTTTTCTGTTCTGACGAGGTTCATGCTGCAGCATTGTCGCTCGCGCGTTGTTCATCGGTCGTTCCACGTACCCGATAGTGCTCAAGGTTGCGTTGCTGATAACTGCGTTTACTGTGCTCCATCAGTTCTCTCATTCTCTCATTCGCGTTTGGCAAAGCTGCCTCAAGATTCTGCGCGTATCCTAAGGTGAAATTAGTTTGCTTCAGTCGCTCTAGATTGAACCGTGCTGATACCATGCATTATTATTGATGGAGTGTAATTTTGAGCGCTTGATCAGAACGTGGTATATTTGTGATTCCTTTTGTCATGGTGTTTTCAAGGGAATACAATGAAGGCAGTGTTGAAAGAGATTGGCCATGTTTCGATGAGTCATAGGCCGTATTCGTTCGTCAGGGGGTGGACGCTAAACATTCCGTTTCCAAGAATTTCTCCTAAAGTTTCTTCATAAATTTTCCTCGGGAATATTTTCTACTAGAGATCTTTATTATTTTTGCTGTAATCATTTATCTGGTTTCTAAAGGAATTAATTGAGAAACTCATCTAGAAGCTCGTCCAAGGATTTTTTGCAGAATTTCAAAGCATTCCTCGAGTAGTTTTAGCTAGAGTTCTTTCACTTGTTTCTCCAGGAGTTTTTTCGAAACTTTGTTCAATAATTTCTTCTTATCTTCCCTTTGGGATTAGCATGACATATGCAATAAGTATAGACAAAAATCGTTCCTGTCGTAGTTGCCACTCCGTGATTGACCTTATCAGTTAAAATTGAATAGAATTAAAAATTGAATTCAAATGTTAATGTGTACAAATTGAAAGCTCAACATTTTAGGTCAAAAGCAGTGCCGGTCACGTTCCTACGGCCATTGAGAATGGAAGGGACTGTTAGTTGAATAACTGTATAAAGGAGTAAACTAGTTCTAGGATCGATCCCGATTGGTAACGATAATAAGTTATGCGCACAGCAAAATCTAGCCACTGCATTTTGGATATAGATTTTACAATTTTCAACGAATTATATCAACTTATGGAGCAAACGCAAGCTTAATGTGTAAGCATGTAAGGGATCGTGAATATGTATGGTCATTTCCACCGGTGCTGGTCCGGATCACTAAAATGGCCATAATTTCGGGACGCCTCGACTGATTCGGGCCATTTTCAATAGAAAACAATGCGATAAAAAATCTGTTCGAATCGTGCCAAAATCCGTAAGAGCAGACAATGGGAAGTGCCTGTAATAGTTAAGGGGCCCAGATGCAAAGGAATGTAAGGGACCATGTTGTTGATTGTGAACTGAGAATATCTAAAAATTATTCATATTTCAAGCTTTCAGCAACTTTTTTTATTTACGATGATTTGAAAAATTACGATAAACCGTAGAAAATTGGGTCGATTTTGAAATTCCATACATTTTTATAGAATGAAAAATGAATGAAAAAATTTAAACCTCATTTACTCGAAAGCACGGTTGCAAAAATTCCGAAGCTCCCAACGAACGTGAGTTTTTGTTTTTGTCTTTTCACCACACCGCTTCTGACGTTGAAGCCCCTATCCTTCACGGAGGCAATTGAAAAGAGAATAAAAACTCTCTCGTCGCTCACACTGGGGAGACGGCGAGGCTCAAAAGCAACATTTTTCCTGCGACTCAAACGACAAAAATTCACCACGCTTGCTTATGGGCGAGTCGCATTCATGCGGCCGGTGTTGACATGAAGCATCCATCAGCGCAAAGCGTGTGTTGATGATGGTGCAGTCATTACCTCCACAAAGTAGTTGAATTTTTCTGCGTTCACTTTCAAGTATCTCACAGTGGAGCTGAAAATGAATGTCAAAAGCATTCATTTCAGCAGAAATTCATTCAATTGAATGAAATTTTTTCAACCCTGCTCGAAAGTATGTTTTTGTCGCTTACACCCCTGTGCTTCTAAACACCTCAATTACAAAATTCTTATTGTTGAAATTTTGAGCGAGATAGAATAGAATTTATAGAAGTTATAGGATTTTTTGCCTTCGATTGACGTGGAATGTATTCGGATCCTGCCTTATTGGGGATATTCCTGAGCGAAGCTCTCCGGATTTCAACAGGAAAGCACTTCGAATTTTGACTTTAAGGAGGGCAGTTTGAGAGGTTCAAGGCGATGCAATGCGGTTCAAAAGAACATTTTGGGTGTTTTCCGGGGTTTCAAAGGGGTGACATGGGAATTTTAAGTCGTTTCCGGGGGTTTGGTGGGGTATCAAGGAGCTCCATGAGGTTGCAAGGAGAGCTCCATAAGGTTTTAAAGGCATTGCAGAAGAATTTTAATGCGTTTCAGGGACGCACAGGGAAGTTTCAATGAGTTTCAAGCAGTGAAGAGAATTGTCAAACAAAAGAGGCACAAAACAAGCAACAAAGAAGGTGCGACGATTACTCTTTATCCCTACTGGTAACAGATAATGACATGATCTCGAAATTTTTTGTTGCAGACAAAACGGAAGCTGAATTTGTTGCGTACTTTTCAACTCGTGAATAATCAATTGTTGCTAACCCAAAGTCGAAACTGTTTGATGATAGAGCTTCGCCAGAGTTGCAGTGTTTACCGACTCGAAGTTACCGTTCGAAAATCGCAATGAAAGGCTTAAAAATCTCTAAACGCGTGGTGTACGATGTTAATCCCATTATTTTCAAGTTGGGACAAACTTATGTCGCATGGGTTTGTTTGTCGCAACAAATACAGGTTGCGACATTGTCATTATTGTTGCGCGATGGTTTAATTTTGATTCACTGGTTTCAAGGTTTGAGGTTTGAAGGTGTTCCAAGACGTTTCAAAGGGAGCAGTAGCAGACTGCCATCAAAACGCATTGAAATGCTTTGAAATCTCTCAGAAAAGTCATTTCAAGGTGTTATGAGGATTCAAGAAGATTCGGTAGAGTTTCACGGAAGGCTACGATTGTTTCAGGAAGGTTTTTTTAAAAGGATTCAATACATTTCAAGGAGTTTCAGTGGATTAAAGGGGTTTCAAGGGACTTCAGAAGGGTTTTAAAGAAATCTATGGGAAAACTACAAATGAGTTAAAAGTCATTGTAGAAAGTTTCAAGACGTTTTAGTGGATTTTGGGTGGTTTCGGGAGGCTTTTAGGATGGTTTTCAAGAAATTTTAAATGGTTTCAATTCGTTTCAATACAGAAGTCTCAGAGGGGTATTCTGAGGATTTTCAAGGCGTTCCAAGTGTGGTTTCAGTAAAATTGTTGAGATTTGAAGGGCCTTCGGGGAAGTTTCACAGAAGTTACATGATGTTTCTGGGGATTCAAGTAGGTTTCGTCAAATGAAATATTTTCAGGTTTTTTAGGTGAGGCCAGCATTTGTAGATTTGATATACAGATTTGTTTGAGTTAATTTATTCACTACAAAAATATGGAAAATCTGCTCATGTAGTTGACAATATTTTACGCATATAATCAGCAAATCGTTTCCCACTATTGAAGGTACATTAAATGAATGACAAATGCACTGGACCATGTAGTTTAGTGAGTTTTTGGACACCCCATGCCTCCTCGTCACATATTTTCCCAAACCTTATGCAAGGCTCATAGCAAAATCAGAGGGCGGTGGATCCCGTCGCCAACACATCGTTCAAATATAACATCTACCACAGCGGCAGCGATAAGGCAGAACATGGGTTCGGATTCATAGTGATCGGGAAACAGATGAAGCGAGTTATGAGGTGGAAGCCGATCAAAGAGCGGATCTGCGTATTGAGGATCCGGGGCAAATTCTTTAAATACAGCCTGATCAATGTCTTTGCGCCGACCAACGAGAAAACCGATGATGTGAAGGATGCGTTTTATGAATGTCTTGACAAGACCTATGGAGAATGCCCAAAACCCGACGTTAAGATTGTCGTCGGTGACGCCAACGCGCAGGTCGGAAGAGAGGACTTTTTCCGTCTAATCATCAATACGGAGAGCCTTCACTCCGTCACTATTGACAACGGCCTGAGATTAGTCAACTTTGCTGCCACTAGGGGGATGGCCATTAGTAGCACCTACTTTGCACGCAAGGATATCCGCAAGCACACCTGGAGACACCCAAACGGCGATACTTGCAACCAAATCGACCATGTGCTGGTAGTGTGTGGACGTAATTGATGTTAGAACTTTTCGAGGTCCCAACATCGACTCAGATCACTATCCCGTAGTTAGTAAGATTCGAGCTCGGTTATCAACCGTGTCGAACTCTAGGAACCGGCGATCGATGCGTTGTAACATCCAGCGGTTTTCATCAGACGGTACGGTAGCTGACTATCACCAAAAGCTGGACGAGCGAATAAGTGAGATCAACGAGAGCGATAAACTCAACACTCTGTGGGAGTCTATCCACGGAGCGATGAGTACAGCAGCGCGGGAGGTGATAGGTACTGCTCAAAGACGACCTAGAAACGGGTGATTCAACGAGGAGTGCCAGAGGGTAACGGACGAGAAGAATGTTGCCAGAAGCCGGATGTTGGTGTTGGGGACCCGGCAGGGAAGCAAGAGTAGCCTAAAAACGAATCCACCGCAAAAAGAAAAAAGAGCACGAGGAAAATTTGATTGCTCAGGCACAAGAGAGTATGGAACAGAATAATATGCGGAGATTTTACGAAACTGTCAATGGCGTGCGGAGAAAAACAGCGCCTTCTCCCGTCATGTGCATCGACCGTAATGGAAAATTGCTGACAGACAAGACAATGGTGGCTGCCAGGTTGAGAGAGCACCTCGAGGTATTGTTGAACGGTGGGAGTGAAAGAGCAACGGACAGAATTCGAATCGACGACGACGGACAAGCTGTGGAACCTCCAACGCTAGACGAGGTCAAGACAGCTGTGGTAGCGTAATATTATAATAAAACACCGTAGCTCGATACTATCAATTATATATTCAGTTGTCAACAAACCAAGGTACATCATACATCCAGAGGTAATACAATACTACTTGCATAAGTGTGTTGGTGCAGACCACAGACAAAGGTACATAAACATCTCACCACAACAGCCATTAGGGGACTGAAGAACAACAAGGCTGCTGGAAGGACGAACTCCAGGCCGAGCTTCTCACGCACGGTAGTGAGCAGCTGTATCAACTCTTACACCGTATTATATTGAAGATATGGGAGGAGGAAGAACTGCTTGCTAGTTGGTTGGATGGTCTCATTTGCCCTGGGCATCGACTGGAGTGCGCAAATTACAGAGGAATAACACTCCTCAATTCAGCGTACAAAATTTTATCCGGAGTTTTGTTCCACAGGCTGAGGCCGATTGAGGAGTCCTTCGTCGGCGAATATCAGGCAGGATTTCGTGAGGGCCGATCAACGACGGACCAGATGTTCACCCTGCGGCAGATTCTCGATAAATTTCAGGAGTACAACTTGCAGACCCATCATCTGTTTATTGATTTCAAGGCGGCTTACGATTCAGTGAAGAGAAACGAGTTATGGCAGACTATGATCGAACATGGATTTCCGGCGAAGCTGATTAGACTGATTCGTGCGACGCATGATGGATCGAAGTCAAGTGTACGGGTTGCGTTCGTAACTTTTGACGGACTGAAGCAGGGCGATGCTCTTTCGAACTTACTGTTCAACATAGCACTGGAAGGAGCGATAAGGAGAGCTGGTGTGCACAGGAGCGGAACCATTGTCACGAAATCGCATATGCTCCTGGGCTTCGCGGACGATATCGACATCATCGGAATCGACCGCCGGGCCGTGGAAGATGCGTTCGTACCTTTTAAGATGGAGACTGCGAGGATTAGACTTACGATTAACACAACAAAGACTAAATACATGATTGCTGGTGTTCAACGTCGGTCCGGCCGTGGTAGTGGTGACGAAGTGGTGCTAGGTGGGAAAAAGTTTGAAGTTGTGGATGAATTTGTTTATCTTGGTACTCTAGTGACGTGCGATAACGATGTTAACCGCGAGGTGAAAAGGCGGATTGCGGCTGCAAATCGGGCCTTTTTCGGTCTGCGAAACCAGCTGAGGTCCCGCAGGCTGCAAAAGAAGACAAAACTCGCGTTGTACAAGTCTCTGATTCTCCCGGTCGCTTCATACGGTCATGAAACGTGGACGTTGAAAGAAGTTGATCGGAGAGCTTTTGGAGTCTTCGAACGTAAAGTGCTGCGAACAATACTCGGCGGTAAACTGGAGGACGGCATCTGGTGGCGTCGCATGAGCTACGAATTGTATCAGGTATAAAAAGAGATGGATATAGTGAAGCGAATACAACACGGCAGGCTGCGGTGGGCTGGACACGTAGCTCGTATGCCGGAGGAACGACAAGCTAAAATTATATTCAGCAGAGAACCAGGAAGGGGTCGTCGGCTTCGTGGAAGGCCGCGCACACGTTGGCTTTTTGCAGTTCAGGAGGACCATAGGACTCTAAACGTTCAGGGCGATTGGAAGCGATTAGCCCAGGATCGAGGCCAGTGGAGGCGGATGCTTCATTCGGCGTTGACTCAACGCTACGAGTTATAGCCCATCAAGTATCAAGTAAGATAACGGTTTCAAATGCTGTCTTCGAAGATGAAGGGCTTTCTGAAAAAAAAAAAACCCGGATTGATCCACCTAGTGGTGATAGTGCCTTTCTCGTCGAATATGTACTCATGACGTTTCCGTTGACGTGAGCTGAAATGTTCCTGAATCATGAGAATACTTTACTTAGAATTTTATCTGAGCCATCATTGAATTGACTTTAAACTTATTGATGGCACATATTCCGACGTTATGTTCAACGGATAGCTAAAATATCAGACCTCTCAGTTGGCAGCTTGACCTCCTTCACTAGCACTGGAGGCCGATCAACACCAAGACGATACAACTTTTTCACAAACACAGATACCTTAACGATTTTCGACAAAGTATTTTCTACACACTTCTACACACGCTATATTTTATTATCATTGGCTACAAGATGCATGTCAAATTTGACAAAAACATGCAAGTAACTGACATTTTTCATACTGAATCCCATTCAACTTTCAACCACATTAAAGTGCGTGAGAGATCAACCAGTCGCACAAAAAATTTACGCAGTCATTTTAGACGCGAGAGAGAATTGAAAAAGTTTGTTCGGAGTTATTACGATTAAATTTTAAATTAAAATTTAATCGTAATAACTCCGAACAAACAAATGAAAATTTTTAATTTTCCCATACAACGTTGACCCATGCTTCTGCATTATTACACCTAAGGAATCTGAAATGGTGTGATTGGATGAGATCGTCTTAGTTTTGTCAAGATATCTATCGCTTGCTTTAATTTTTCTCACTTTTGAATTCCGACGAAGCACCCAACGCTAGTTTTGGAATACTACCGGTAGTGTCTTATGTGGTCTGAGACTATTTTCTTGCTTACCGTTCATCAGGTTATCGGAAAATCCGCGATTTGGCGTGTCGCATGCATGGGTTTGGGTCGCTTTTATATTTGGCCACTTCCAGCGGAACACTCGGAACCGGTTTCGGAACACCATCGGTTGTCCCAAATATGGTCTGAAACTATTTTCTTGCTAACCGTTCATCAGGTTACCTAAGGAGCCGCGATTTGATGTGTCGCATGCATGTATTTGGTTCACTTAAATATTTGGCGGTGGAGCGGGCCTGGTTTGATGGTTAGAACACAAGACTATCATGCCAAGGGCCTGGGATCGAATCCCACTCCCGACATATTCACAAAACGTAGGTTCTTCCTTCGGAAGGGAAGGGAAGGGTCCCGAGATGAACTAGCTTCGAGTTAAAAATCTCGTTAATAAAGACAAAAAAATAATATTTTGCCACTTCCGGTGGGAACCCGGAACCGGTTCCGGAATACCACCGGTTGTCTCAAATATGGCCTAAAACTATTTTTACTAACCATTCATCAGGTCGCCTAAGGAGCCGCGATTTAAAGTGTCGCATGCATGGGTTCGATTCACTTTTATATTTGGCCACATCTGGCGGGACATACGGAACCGGTTCCGGAACACTACCGGTAGAATCTTAGGTTGTCTGAGACTATTTTCTTGCTTATCATTCATCAAGTTATTGAAAAAGCCGCAACTTGATGTGTCGCATGCCTGGGTTTGCTTCAATGTTATATTTGGCCACTTCCGGCGGGACCTCCGGAACCGGTTTTGGAACACCGGTAGTTTCTTATGTGATCTGAGACCATTTTCTTGCTAACCGTTCATCAGGTTATCTCAAAGGGCGCAATTTGACGTGTCGCTTGCATGGGTTTGTTTCATTTTTATATTTGTCCACTTTCGGCGGGACGCCCGGAACCGGTTCAGGAACACTACCGGTTCAGATATGATCTGAGACTGTTTTCCTGTTAACCGTTCATCAGGTTATTGAAAAAGCTGCGATTTGATGAGTCGCATGAATGGGTTTGGTTCACTTTTATATTTGGCCACTTCTGGTGGGACTTTCGGAACCGGTTCCGGAACATTACCGGTTCAGATATGGTCTGAGACTATTTTCTTGCTTACCGTTCATCATATTATCGAAAATTCCGTGGTTTGATGTGTCGCATGCGTGGGTTTGTTGCATTTTCATATCTAGCCCCTTCCTGGGGTACCGATCCGGAACGCCTAAATGGCCATAATTCCGGAACGGCTGGACCGATCCGAACCATTTTCAATAGCAAACAATGGGACCAGATTCCGCGTCGAATGAACCGTCGGTCATTAAAATCGGCTGATATTTACTGCCGAAAAGTGACGTGAGTTCGTTTGTACACATACACACACACATACACACACACATACACACACACATACACACACATACACACACATGTGGAATATTATGTATGACGGAGTGTTAAGACTTGAACTACCCGGAGGAGTCGAGATCGTCGGTTTCGCGGATGACGTCGTCCTTTCGATAACCGGTGAGACCCTGGAAGAAGTAGAGATGCTGACGGCGGAGACGATCGGTTCCATCGAGGCCTGGATGAGTCAAGTAAAGCTGCGGTTGGCTCACCATAAGACAGAGGTAGTGCTAGTCAGCAACTGTAAAGCAGTTCAACGGGCCGAAATCAACGTCGGCGGACAGGTTATCCCGTCAAAGCGTGCGTTAAAACACCTGGGCGTGATGGTGGACGACCGATTGAATTTCAATTGCCACGTCGACTATGCCTGTGAGAAGGCAGCGAAAGTTGTTAATGCTGTATCCAGGATTATGCCGAACATCGGTGGACCGAGCAGCAGCAGCAGACGTCTTCTGGCGGGAATATCCTCTTCGATACTTAGATACGGAGTTCCGGCCTGGGCTACAGCGCTGAAACTGAAGCGGAATCGAACAAAACTTTCGAGCACGTTCCGGCTCATGGCTATTCGTGTGGCGAGTGCGTACAGGACGATATCGTCGGAAGCAGTCTGCATTATCGCCGGGATGGTTCCCATACACATCACCCTGGCAGAGGATGTAGAGTGTTACCGGAGAAGAGGCACAGCAAACGTGAGGAAGACAACCAGAGCGGACTCGTTGGCTAAGTGGCAGCAAGAGTGGAATGACGCGGAGAAGGGTAGATGGACCTACCGGCTTATCACAGATGTGTCGGTATGGATGTCCAGAAAACACGGAGATGTGAACTTCTACCTAACACAGTTCTTGTCAGGTCATGGATGCTTCAGACAGTATTTGTATCGATTCGGCCATGCAGAGTCCCCATTCTGTCCGACATGCCCAAACAACGAGGAGACACCGGAGCACGTGATATTCGACTGTCCGCGATTTGAAGAAGTACGTGGTGACATGCTAGCGAGCGCTGCTGGTAATCTGAGTCCCAACAACGTAGTAGAGAGAATGTGTCAGGACGAAACCGTATGGAATGCGGTGAACAGAGCGGTCACGCGGATCATGTCAGCTCTCCAGCGGAGATGGCGCGAAGATCAAAGAGTATTGGGTCGCGATCGGAGTAGGCTTGATCCACCGCCGGGGACTTGACCGAGTCGTTCGTTGCGTAGTACCGGTTATAGGTCGTCGGGGCGCCGGTGAACCGGAAGTCTACCACCAACCGGAATCGCCGGGCCGACTTCGGCACCTTACTGGTCGGGTTGAAAACATCGGTGTCGAGAGAACTTCCACCGTCGGGGTCTTTCTCTGTCGGAGTAGGCTAGGTCCGTCCACCGCCGGGGACTAGACCGAGTAGACCGCGAAAAAGCACCGGTGCTTGGTCGTCAGGGCGCCTGTGAACCGGAAGCCAGTCTCCAACCGGAATCTCAGAACCGACCTTGGCACCAGCCTGGGAAGTATCGGTAACGGAAGAAGTTTCAGTGTCGGGGAACTCTTCGTCGGATAGGGTAGATCCACCGTCGGGGACTATCCGAGTCGTGCGCGAAAAGCCGGAGTGCTGAATGGCACACGGACGGCATTAGAATAACAAATTTGGTGTATGTTTGTACCAACTGTGTCGCTGAATGGCGATAGGTTAGGTACGAACACTAAAAAGATTAGAATAACAAATTTAGAAGCGACAAAATGTGCATGAGCACAGAAGAAGAAGAGCGCATGAGCGCATTGCCCCCCCTGAAGCAGTCGCATCAGTGGTACCAGGGGGATCGAGGCGACAAGGTGTAGCAGAGTTTTTCCAATCGGTTTTTCTCTGCTCGGGAGGTTGGGAGGAAAAAAAAAAAAAAAAAAAAAAAAAAAAAAAAAAAAAAAAAAAAAAAAAAAAAAAAAACACATACACACACACAGACATCACCTCAATTCGTCGAGCTGAGTTGATTGGTATATGTGACTCGAATCTCCGGACCTCCTATCAAAAAGTCATTTTTGGAGTGAACATAGAGCTTGCTGTAGACCTGTGCGCCGCCGCGCCACGCCGCCGCCGCCGACACTTTTTGTCTCACGCCGACGCCGACCGAGGTATCGGCGGCGCGCCATACGCCGCTGTTTGTCACGCCGCCGATTTTCATTTTTCACGCCGGTGATCAGCGCACGAACAAAATTAAGTTTACATAAAGTTGAGATAAAAAAAAATCTCACGATCACTATCATAAAAGTTTGATTACAATAACTGATTTCTCAACTCTTAAAGCACACATTCACATCTCTCCAGAAGTTTTTTCTTCCAGCAGGATTCAGTGATGCCTCCAGGAGATCCTCCTAGGATTCCTCCAGAAAATTCTACAGGGATGCCTCCAAGATGATTTTTTAGAAGATCTCAGGAAGATCTCGACAGAAGTAACTTCAGAAATTTATTTAGAGAATTCAAAAATGCCTCCTAGAGATACATCAGAGATTCATCCAGAAGAAGATCCTTCAGGGATTCTCCTAGGAGGTTCTTCAGAGATTAGTCTGAGAGTTCCTTCATGGATTCCTTCAGAAGTTCCTTCAGGAGTTGCTACAGGAGTTTCTTTGGGAACTAGTCCAGGAGTTTCCTCAGAGATACCTCCAGGAGATCCCTCAGAAATTCCTGCAATTTGTTCAAGAATCCCTCCTGAAATTTATTCGGAGATTCCTCTTAAAAATACTTCGGGATGGCTAGAGATTTTTTTTTCAGAGATTCTTTCAGGAGTTCTTTTAAGGATTGCTCTACAAGTTCCTTCGGTGATTTCTCAGGGATCACCCTAATAGCTCCAGGAGGATTCAGGAATGCCTCCAGGTGTTTATTAGGAATTACTTCAGAAGTTCTCTTAGCTATTTCAACGGGAGTTCGTTCATGTATCCTTCCAGAAGTCCATTTAAAGATTCTTTTAGGAGGATTCATAAATGCCACCTGGAGATCCATCAAGATTTCCGTGAGAAGTTTCTTCATTAGTTCCTGCAGGAGGTCTTTAGAAATTAGTTCCCCATTCGATCAGAGATTTCTCCAGGAGTTTCAGGGATTCTTGCAGATGTTTCTTCAGAGATCCCTCCAGAATTTCTTCAGCGATTCCTTCAGAAGTTCCTTCAGAGAATCTTATACTAAGACCCAAGGATACCTCCAGGGGAACTCAGGGATTACCCCAGAAGTTTATTCAGGGATTCATATATAAGAGTTCCTTCCAAGATTCCTTCAGGATTCCTTAGGGGATTTCATGAAAAGTTCCTTTAGGAATTCTTCCAGGGATCGCTCCTGGGGTTCCTTCAGATTGTAGGTTGAGATTTTTCCAGGAAGACTCACGGATGCCTCCAGTAGTTACATCAGAGATTTCTCCAGATGCTCAATCAGAAATTCCTACAGGAATTGCTTTAGGAAATCTTGTAGGAGTTTCTTCATTAATTCCCTTAGGATTATAACTAGGCATATCTCCAGGATATTCTTTAGGGATCTTTCATGAAGTTTCCACAAGAGCTCCTCAAGGATTTCCTTCTGGAAATCTTTAGAGAATACCTCCTGTAAATCCTTCCCCCTACTCGGAAAGATCCGCTGAAAATCCTTCGAGGACTCCACCTGGAAATCCTTTGGATATTCCTACCGGAATACTTTCGAGCATTCTCTTGGAATCCCTGCAAGGATTTGTCCTGCAATTTTTTCGGGGATTCCTCCTAGAATTCCTTCAGTGGTTTCCCTGGATTTCCTTCGAGGATTCCACCTGGCCTTTTTCCAGGAATTCTCTCGGGGATTCCTCTTGGAATTCCTCCGGAGATTCTTCGTAGATTTTCTTTCGGGGTTTCCTCCAAGACTTCCTTCGTGGATTCCTCCTGCAATTCTTTCGGGGATTCCTCCTAGAATTCATTTTGGAGTGTCTCCTGGAATTCCTTCGGGTATTCCTCCTGGATATCCTTCATGGATCCATCCTGAAATTTCTTCGGGGTTTCCTCCTGGAATTTCTTTGATGGTTTCTCTTAGAACTACTCCGGAGATTCCTTCTGGATTGGTTCAGGTATTCCTCATGGAATTCTTTCAGGAGCCTTTCTGAATTTCCTTTGGGGTTTTTTTCTGGAATTGCTTCATTGATTTCTCCTAGAATTCCTTCGGGGATTCCTCCTGGACTTCCTATGGGGATTCCTCCTGAAAATCCTTCGAATATTCCGCTGGGAAATGCTTCGGGAATTCCTCCCAAATTTTCTGCAGGCGCTCCTCCTGGGATTTCTGCAGAGATTTCTCCTGTAATTTCTTCGGGGACCCCTTCTGAAACTCCTTCAGGGAATCCTCCTGGATTTCATTCGAAGATTCCTCCTTAAAACCCTTCGGGGATTCCTCCTAGAGTTCCTTCGAAGATTTCTCCTGGAATTCTTTCGGGAATTCCTCCGGAACTTTCTTCGAGGATTCCTCCTAATATTCCGTCGGGGATTCCTCGTGAAATTTCTACGAGAATTTCTTTTCGAATTTCTTCGGGGATTCTTCCTGGAATTCTTTCGGGTTCTCCCCTTGAAATTCCTGGGGAACTCCTCCTAGAAATATATCAGGGGTTTCTCATGGAATTCATATGAGGGTTCCTACGAGTATTCCACCTGGATATATTTCGATGATTCCTCCTAGAAATACTTTGAGGATTTCTTCTCGAATTTAAAAAAATCTGGAATTTCTTTGGGGCTTCCTCCTGGACTCCTTCAGGGATTTTTCGGGGATTCCTCTTGATATTCCGTCGTGGATTCCTCCCTGAATGCCTCCGGGATTTCCTTCTAGAATTCTTTTGGTGATTCCTCTTTGATTTCCTTCGGAGATTCTTCCTGAAATTCCTTCAAATATTTCTCATGAAATTACTCCAGGATTCCTCCTGGAATTCTGTCGATATTTCCTTCTTTAATTTCTTCGGTGATTTCTCCTAGAATTCCTTCGGAAATTTTTCCTAGTATTCGACGATTCTTCCTTCTTGAATTTCTTTGGAGATTCCTCCTGGACTTCCTATGGAGATTCTTCTTAGAAATCCTCCGGGGTTCCACTTTGAAGAATCCGCTTGTAATTCCTCGAAGATTCCTCCCGGAATTCCTTCGAAGGTGCTCTCTCGGATTTCTGCAAGGATTTCTTCTGGAATTCTCTCGACTTCCTTCGAGGGTTCCTTCTAAAATTCATTGCAAGGTTTTTTTCTATTAAAAAGAAGACACTACACCGTCTTCAGCCAGAGGCTGCACAGACTGAACATTAAACACATACACGAGACAACGGACAACACACATAACACCCAGTGGCCCAATGGAGAATTTTCCGTTCGACGAAAAGTTTACCCCGACTGGAGCGGGAATCGAACCCGCACTCCGAGGCTTACGAAACGCCTAGACGACTGACGCCGCTAACCGCACGGCCACGAAGCCCACCTCCTGGAATTCCTCCGGTGATTCTTCCTAGAATTCCCTTGAGAAGTTCTCCTGAAATTCTATCGGGGATTTCTCTTGGAATTTCTTTGGAGATTCCTCCTATAGTAATTTCGGGGATTCCTCCTAGATTTTTTTCGGGGATTCCTCCGGGGATTCTTCCGGGGATTCTTCCTAAAATTCCTTCGGAGTTTCCTGCTGGAATACCTTACGGGCTTCCTCATGGAATTCCTTCTCGCTATTTTTCGTTGATTCCTCCTAGAAATCCGTTGGGGATTCCTCTCGAATTTCTTTTGAAATTCCCGCTGGCATTCCGTAGAAGATTACTCTTGGAATTCCTTCTGAAGTTCCTCGAATACTTCAATCAGGGATTTGTTCAGAATATTCTGCAGGAATCTCTAAAAGAGATTCTTGAACCGCCAGAGATTCCTGCAGAAGTTTCTTCAGGGTTTCAAACAGCAGTTTCTGCAGAGATTTGTTCAGATTTTCTTCATGGACTGCTTCAGGAGTTTCTTTCAGGCTCCTCCTAGAATTCCATCTGAGATTCCTCCCTGAAATCATTAGGAGATTCCTTAGTGTAAAAAGTGTGACCTTTATAATTAGTTTGATTTCTGAGGTTCTGAGACAACCAAACAAAAAAAACTGTAGCAAAATCAATATTTTATTGACCTTCATTTGCATTGGAGTAATGCAATATGCATTACATTTAGGATACCAAAGAGATGAACCAGCCTAGGGCTGAAAATCTCTATAATAAAGAAATAATAATAATAATAATTTAGGATACCGGTAATGTATCAATATTCCTTTCCAATTATAAATATTTGTTATTCCTAACCTCGAAACAGCCGCGAGTACTTCGGCTCCCCAGACAATTAGTATTATGGCTGTTGACAATTTGAAAAATGTAAACAACGTAAAAACAAAAATGTATAAATCATTTCGGCTCTGTTATGTCCATGTGGTGCCGGAGCCTTCCAAATAAACGAATAAGTAAAAAAAAAAGTGTCTCAGTAGATCTAATGGCAGTGATGGACCCTTACAGAAATAAAAAAAAAGGTATTCATTCTGACGTAATAGTTAATGTCATCAATAATGGTCATGTTCTTTGCTTTGCCTAATATGGTCAAATTTTGGTCACGCCGATTCACGCCGCCGCCGCCGCCGCCGCCGAAAGCTGCCACCGGCGTGACGCCGATGACGCCGCCGCCGCCGGCCAAAAATGGCCCTCACGCCGCCGCCGAGCAAAATATAGTCGGCGCACAGGTCTAGCTTGCTGACGTTTATTCACCTTTCTCTTTCAAACATGTAGGCGGAATAGGATTTGTTGTCATCAGGAAAGGTTTCCCGATGAAAACAAATCCTATCCCGCCTGCAAGCTTGAAAGAGAGAGGTGAATAAACGTCAGCAAGCTCTATATAGCCTTTCCAGTACACTTAGTGTACGAGAAAGGCAAAAAATACACTGAGAGTAATATTCATCGTGGATCTATGTTAGATGTCATCTATCTATCTATATAAAAATGAGTTTGAATTCGCTTTGAGGCAACAAAACTCAGAAACGGATGAACCGATCAGAAAGACTCTTGCACGGTTCGATTCGTATTCATGGTGGCTGTGTTTATATGTAGAAAAAGTTACGAATATCAACTAAAAACGTAAGAAAATTGATCAAGTACTGATTGTTCATGAGCTGGGAAGGAAATCAACACGATCGAAATGATACCAATCTAGAGTGCGGTGACTTTGTGAGCTCAACAGTTGTCAAACCACCACAGCTTGGCAAGACAACGTTTGCCGGGACAGCTAGTATGATATAAATTTAAGTATGGTTGGACGTATGCAGAATATATTTATCAAAAAATCTCAAAAAATGTTTCCTTTATTTTTGGAAAAAAACAATAGTTAGAACCATTTGACCAACTCGGGCTATTTGACAGATTTTAAGGCTGGAAGTCAACTTTCTACAAAATAAAATAAGAAAAATAAAAAAATCGAAGGATAACGTTTTTGTAAAAGTGAGATTATATGACATCTAAGATTAATCACATTGTTTTTTTTTTTTCTAAAGTCCTTCAAATATCCTCGAAGATGTTGAAAACATCATTTCAATCCAAGTTATAATTTCTTGAAGAAGAAAATCAGGCATTTTTCGTGCGTCCTTTTCAAAAGTTAGGTGAGGAAAAATGGTTATATGTTGATGAAATGATTCACGAAATCCAGTTAATGAACAAAATATTATTCAAATTATATTTTCGTGTTTTGAGCAGGAAATTCTCCTGATGTAATTTCACGTCGGAGTTTTCACAACGAATAAGTAATGTTATACCACTAAGACGTTACTCACTAGCCAGAACAATACCATCGAAAATCATCACAACCCGAACCATAAACAGTGTGGTGTGGAGTTTTACTCTACAACTGCAATGACGACGGACGAAGACGAACGTGCAGGGAAAGAGAAATTTGGTCCAAAACCAGTCTGCTGTAGATGTAGGAAACGTACAACGGGGACCAAAACCAATACATTCTCAGAATGACTCACAGAGAGACGGGTGGTGCAACCACTGACAACATAGGTAGGGGAAAGTGGGGTAAGATGCCATTTTTCAAACCATCATCGTTTTCAATGATATATTGCCTCATTTGTTAGGCTTTCAAACTCAAACAAAGTGGTAACAGCAACTAGACAATGATGATTAACCTGGGCTTGTTAGGGGAATATCTGGAAATAAAAAGAAAATCGCGTTAAGTACTGTTCCTTTGAATTCCACTAAGAATTTGCATCCTTTGACAGATACGTATTTCGACCTCAACTGTAAGGTCATCTTCAGTGTCTTGTACTTGAGTCGAGTCAAGTACAAGACACTGAAGACGACCTTACAGTTAGGGTCGAAATACGTATCTGTCAAAGGATGCAAATTCTTAGTGGAATTCAAAGGAACAGTACTTAACGCGATTTTCTTTTTATTTAACTAGACAATGTTTTCTCGATCCTTCAGCAAAAATATTCATTAAACTATTGCATTTTCATCTATTTCTAGCGATTTCAAAAACTAATTCGTAAAACAGAAGTGGTGCAAAAAGGCTATCTGCCATGGGGTAAGATGCCACTTCATAAAACCATTCAAAAATTACGTCCATCAGTTTTTTGGCATTTTCGAATCACTTTCACCCCTCTGTCACGTTTTTTCGCATACTCAATATATTGAGTGTCACCTCCCATCCCCGCTAAACGATGGTCGTCATATTTGAATGACCCCTAACATGGATAGCGTAGACATCAACAACCATGCGCCTCCATGTGTGCCCCATTCTCCTTTGGAAACACATGGCTGGTAATAAATGCACCCGAAAATCTTAATTACAAGCACAAAAACCGGAAGTTGCCCATTTTCATAGGGAAATCAAAATAATTTTCGTGGGTTTGGCGGCCCAGCTTGTAGAAGAATGTTTAATGCAAACATATCTTGACACCATTCACCTTTAGTTCACATCAAGTCCCATTCTAGAATGATTTTATGAGTTGGTCCATTTTACTTCATCTTGGCATTTTGGGCTTTGTTCCCCTAGGTACCTAGAAGCCCATCATGAGCAGTTCTCCTCGCGCGAGGGCAAGCATAAGCTGCTGTATGGTCCTCCTGCTGACACACGAACAAAACGGACAAACCTTTTGGATGCAATGAAAGGGGCCTACCGTTTGATTTGAAGGCGGATTTGAAGGGAGGAATCTACTCTATTAGAAGATCTTGTTAATTCTTTACACTTCATTGGAAGCATACTAACCATTTGGGACCTGTATTGTACCAACGAAGATGAAAGTATCGATTAACACCAATCTAATGGCAAGCTAAAGTTTTCGGAAGAAAAGCTTTCGATTAAGAGCATCCTCGAGAGGGCTTCAATAGCTTCTCGAAGTGTTGTTCTGGCGATTCGGTGGGTACTTCTTCGGGTGATAACAAGTAGATGCTAGTTGACATCGTAAGCATCATGTAAACCCAAGAGGAGGAGCGTTCAATGGGATCAACAAACGAGGAGGGAGTGCAGCATGGGGTGCATTCCTGGCACGCCGCCGTTCAAGGTGTGGGTGATACATCATTGACGCGTGTGATGTTGATTCTCTTTGACGACAGCTAGCAGTCTCTTGAAGTAGGGTTTGTTGTATGTAGGTACGACGGCGAACGAGATTGTACGGAGGGAAAGGAGACGAATGGATGAATATGAATCAATCCCTTGAATGAAAGACGCCGATTGTTGCTTCGTTCGGTAGATTCTTTTGTTGGACAACGGTTTTTCTGAGTAGCTGCGGCGAGATCGGTTGAAAGGTGGATGGAGAGTGTGATGATTCATCCATTCTGGAAGCTATTTCCGGTTGATTTGGAGAGATGGATTAGCTTGGAGTGGCAGATAATCTGAATGCTTGCATAGCAATATGAGTAACGTTTTATTTTCGTTTCGTTGAACATTATTTGCAAAAATATATTTAGTGCATCTACATACATATGGTACTTATTGAAATATGCAATGAATAAAGAGAATCCCTCATTTCCAGATATGACTAATACGAAAGTAACAGTAAACAATAATTTTATTAATATTATACCTTTCTCTTTTTCAGGTAACTATTTCAATAAGAGGTTTACGCAGTAGAAGTAAGTTAAAAAATTGTTCGATCATTGTCTTACATAAATAAAGTCAGTAAATAATCATTAAATCGTTTGTTAAAGTAAGTGTGGAATGTAGGCTACAACTGCAGAACACGTTATGGAAACCTTTTTATTTTTGCCACAGAAGCACCTAGTAACAGGTGGATGGCAACGGTTATCATTCCATCGTGGCCAAAAAGTCGCAAAAGTGCGTGACAGTACACTACTGACAGCGAGGGTGGATATTAATCCCTGGAGAAGCCTAACCGTTCCGATACAAAAAAAAAAAGAATATATCTTTTATCTGGGTTTATGTGCTCAGCTCAATTCGTTTGTATAGTGGTTAGCTCCATAGATCTGGGAATTATCCCATTAGGTTGATTGAAGAATGTTATGTACCTACATAATTGTCTTGAGGGAGAGGGGGGCTACTGTTTAACACGCAAATAGCAACATTCGTAGCCAAAGAGCGTGCTGGATTCATGAATAAAAGTTATTCCATATTCGGAAGTCTCTATGAAGGTTTCTTCAAATATTTATACTTCTATGTGTGCCTTTCCAAAATCTTATGTCAATGTTTGTAATTTTGAAGCCAGGAAATGTAGTAGATGATCGTCGTGTTAAAGTTAAAATCTTTAAAACACATAAAACGTTAAAGTAAGCTGCTTGCTGCAAACTTTGTTCAGGAGTTCTTTCCAAACTAGCTTTGTTTCGCTTCGCTCGCTTGTTTTAGAATATTCTGAATTTGAGAGCGTGGATTACTAATGACTATGTGACCCGATACAGCAAACTCGCCAATCGTTGCATACTCTATGATTTTTCTATGACGTGTGCAACAATTGACGATTTATCCTAATATCCAATTCAAAATAACGTCCTGCCAAGAGCAAAAAAAAACGGGTTTTCTTGAAGAATTCCTCCAGGTATTTTTTCAGGAAATTCTTCTGGGAATTTTTCAAGGGACTTTTTCAGCCAATTCTCCTTTGTGAGTTCCTCCATGGACGCTATGTGAGGTTCCAATAGTGATTGTTCCAGGGCTTGTTCTAAAAAATGTTCAAGGAATTCCTCCCACGATTTCTTTCGATTTTTTTACAGATACTTCTTGTTCTTCTTCTTTATGGCTCTACATCCTCACTGGGACTTGGCCTGCCTCACTTCAACTTAGTGTTCTTTGAGCACTTCCAAAGTTATTAATTGAAGGGCTTTCTTTGCCTGTATATTGTGAGGCAAGGGAGTCGAGAAAATTTTCCCGACTGGAACGTGCATTGAACCCACCGTCTTCGGATTGGCGATCCAAGGACGAACGGGACGGTCGAGGAAATATCCGCCATTTATCTGTTGCTATTAAGATGGTAATCTCAGATTCTACTTCATATTTTGCATCAAAAACCTATCATTGTGTATGCTCACTTGCAGTGCATATGCTGATTGTTTTTCAGCATCTTCTGTGCGATAGAACTCGAGATTACCATCTTAAAAATCGCGAGGCAAATTGTTAGAAAAAGAGGTAAGATAGGAAAAATAACACTGCGTCCCGTTTCACCTTAACCACTAGGCTAACTGGAGACCCCAGCTACTTCTGCATTGAAAAATTCATCAAGGAATTTTCCCATAGCTTCAATGATTCCGCCATGAACTGTTCCAGAGATTCCTTCAAGAATTTCTCTAGGGATTTCACCCCGACATTCCTGCGGGAATTTCTCCTGAGATATCTTTAGAAGTTCCTCCAGTTATTTTTCTAGTGCTTTTCTCGAGATTACTTTCAGAAATCCCTCCAGGGATTCTCGAAGGGATTTCAATAGAAATTCTTTTAGAGATTTCTGCAAGTGCTCCTTCAGAGATTTCTTCAGGGATTTTTCCTTCAAGAATTATTTTAGAGATTGCCCCAATAATACCCTCTGAAATTATTCGAAGTACTTCGGCAGCAATTTCTTCCAGGATCTATCGGTAAATTTTACCAGAGATGATTTAAAAAATAATCCACAAATTTCTTGAAAAGTTTGTACAAAAAATCATTTTTACATCCAAAGATTCCTTCAATAATTCACTAAGAAATTATTGCAAATATAGATTCCTTCAGATTTTTTTCTAGAGACTCCTACAGAAATTTTTTCAGGAATTCACTTAGAAAGCTCTCCGGGGACCTCCTAAGGAATTCCTCTTGGGATTGCTTCCGGAATTCCTTCTGGGGTTTGATCAGGAATTCCTCTCAAATATTCTTGCTTGAATTCCTCTAACGATTTACTCGGGAATTCCTTCTGGGATTCTCTAAGGGACAACTCCAGGAATTATTTGGAAAATTCCTTCAAGCATTCCTCCGTCAACTCTTCTTGGTATTGCTTCAAGAATTCCTCCGGTCATTCATTCAGCAGCTCCTCCAGGAGTTCATCTAGGAAATCCTCCAGGAATTCTTTAGGGTTTCCCACGCGAATTCCTCTTGGGATTGCATCCGGGTTTCCTCCTGGGCTTTCTTCGAGAATTCTTCCAGGCACTCCTCCTGGGATTTCTCTAGGGATTTCTCCGGGGACTCCTCCAGCAATTTTTTCAGGGATTTCTTCTGA